>NC_016489.1:0-75573 GCF_000227115.2 Naumovozyma dairenensis CBS 421 | reverse complement strand
CATGAAATAATAACAAAAATTTCTAAAAAATAAGGTCCTACCCGGATTCGAACCGGGGTTGTCCGGATCAAAACCGAAAGTGATAACCACTACACTATAGGACCTCAGAAGACATTTTTGTAGTGAAGTGAACTTTGAAGATTCGACTTTACTACCCGTCGGCGAGGTCACGGATACTAGGTATCCGTAGACGAGGTCACGGATATGAGATATCCGTGGTTGAGGTCGCGGATGGTATATCGTCAGATCAAAGAGGATTCATAGCCTGTGTTTAGTAGACTAACAAGGAGTTGAATCGAGATCTTCAGTATGGGGTTATCCTATTAGATAGCGTAATCCTGCAGGGTGTGTACGAGCTCTGGGAGAGTCGTAACAACTGCGTCAAGTATTAGATACTTTCTGAAACAAGGGGTTGAGTCAGAGTCTTGAGAAGATCCAAGATCCTTCTAAGGGATATATATAAGAGGCAAGGATATCGTATATCCTGCATATGTAGTTTATGTAATGACATAGAACTAAGTAACAAACGAACAACGAAGTAACTAAGTAATTAAGTACTTTAAAAAACACATTCAAACCTTTCAACAACAACAACAAAATGAACAACAATCAAGATGTTCACAACAATTTGTCTGAGGACGTAGTCATGTCTGACGATGTCCCCAACGCTTTTACTACATCTGGTAGCGCTGTGTCTGAGATCCCTGGTAATGTCCCTAACAACAAAGACTTCCAGTTCAATGGACAACCGGAAGCTAACAGGAACATTAAGTTGTTTTTAGGTAAGCTCAAGAACCATTTCCTATTGAAAGGAGTGAGGGAAGACAGAAGAAAAATTGCTTTTTTGGTGGAATGCTTAACTGATCAAGCACTCATCTGGTTTGACCAAGCGGAAAAAGATCAAGATCTTTATGCTTTATCTTATGAAGAATTTGTCCGAATCTTCACTGATCATTTCACTAAAGAAGTTGATGCATTTGAGACTTTCTCGGAATTATGGAACTTAGGTCATTGTGCTAATGCTACTGAACATGCTCAGAAGTTCAAGTCTTTAGTTTCTGGTTTGAAACCTGGTTTTGCTTCTGATGAATTATTATGCAACATTTATGTTATGCAATGTCAACCGGATATGCGTATCCAATTAATGCTTAACAAACCATGGCCAAGTTTAGAGCATTGCATGCTCAGAGAGACCACTTTAGAAGCGTCTATCAATAGCATTAGAAGGAGTATTAACATTCCAAGAGAAGATCCGTTGTTAGTCTCGAATGTCCAAATGAATAGAGGAAATTATTATAACAGTACTAGGCGTTATAATAATGGAAGGGGAAATAGAAATAATAATAATTACAATAACAATAATAACGGTTATAGACCTGCATTGAGAAGCTCGAACGATTCTCGAAAGCGCATCGGTGGTACAAAAAGAAGGTCAGATAAGAGTAACTCTGGACCTGTCGATTGGAATAGAATTTGCAAAGAGAATGACCTTTGTAGAAACTGTCATGAATATGGTCATTATAAGAAACAATGCAAGAAACCCAATGCGAGGCCTATGTAAAGCCAATGAAGAACTTGAAGCTACTGTTGCCATTCCTGAGTGTAGCTCCAATGATGATTTGTTAGTATGCAATTTAGAATCGCATACGAGAGAAGATCCTTTATTAACATGCAATTTAGAATCGCATGAGAAGGAAGATCCACGTGTTACCACCACTAAAATTAATCCACCTGTTGAGGACGTCTGTATTGTGAACATTGGAACGAAGTCAAGGACTTTAGAAGCATTGATTGATACTGGTTCACCAACGCATTTTATTAGAAGTGATGTTGTTACTAAGTTAGACTTAAAGACAAGTCAAGTACCCTTTAGAAGAGTAAAAGGACTTGTATCAGACGCCATTACAACGTGTAATACAGCATGTAGATTAGATTTTAGATTAGAGAATAGAGAGTTCGATATTTGTGCATATGTAACTGACATAATAAAAAATGATGTTCTTATTGGTTATCCTTTTGTCAAAAGACACCCTTCCTTGATGGAATCGATACATAAGAATATAGACAATGTTAAATTTAATAATAGGCCAGTGAGTGATCCTGGTAGGATGAATTATGAAGACGTTACATATGGCAAAGACCCAATAGATGACATTTGTAATATTGAAACTGATGAGAACTGGATTGACATACAAAGAGATGCGTCAGATGTCATTATTGTGGAAGTAACCGAGGTTACGAATAAAGATGAAAGTAAGTTCGATACAATACCTGAAGAATTGCAAGTGAAATATAGAGGTATTGTTAGAAATGATCTACCTCCACGTCAAAGAGATCATAAACATGTTAGTCATAGTATAGAACTGAAAGAAGGAAGTAGACTTCCTAGAAGATCACCATATAGGTTAACACCTAAGAAACAGAAAGATGTAGATGAGATTATCAAAGACTTATTAGATAAGGGTTTTATAGTACCTTCTAAATCTAGTTACAGTTCTCCAATTGTTCTTGTAACAAAACATGATGGTTCGTATCGTTTATGTGTGGATTATCGAGAGTTGAATAAAGTTACGGTTAAAGACCCATTTCCACTACCTCACGTAGATGAACTGCTAGGTAAGGTAGGAAGTGCCAGTGTTTTCACTACATTGGATTTGCACTCCGGTTATCATCAAATCCCGATGAACCCTACAGATATGGATAAGACTGCTTTTGTTACGCCTACAGGTAAATATGAATATACAGTGATGCCGTTTGGTTTGGTAAACGCTCCTAGTACTTTTGCTAGATATATGGCAGATCTGTTTAGAGATTTAGAATTTGTTAATGTCTACTTAGATGATATATTGATATTTTCGAATGATTTAGAATCACATTGGAAACACATCGACGTGGTGCTATCCAGGTTAGACCAAGAGAAGTTGATAGCGAAAAAGAAGAAATGTCATTTTGCTCAAAGTGAAGTTCAATTTTTGGGGTATATTATTGGTAGAAATAAGATTAAGCCAGTACAAGAGAAATGTGAAGCAATTAATCGGTTCCCTGTTCCAAAGACGATTAAAGAAGCGCAAAGGTTCGTAGGAATGATAAATTATTATCGGAAATTTATTAAAGATTGTTCGAGGAAGGTTAGACCTCTCGTTGATTTCATTTCTAGAAATGTTCCGTGGGGAGATCTGCAAGATGATGCTTTTGCCACGTTGAAACGCGATTTAATGTCTGAACCGTTGCTAGTCCCATTTAAGAGAGATGCTGAATATAGGTTAACGACTGATGCGTCTATGGATGGACTTGGTGCTGTCCTAGAAGAAGTTGCGGATAATAAAGTTCTCGGAGTTGTTAGTTATTATTCGAAGTCGTTAAATGAAACGCAAAGAAGATACCCACCGGGAGAGCTAGAATTGATGGCTATAATTGAAGGTTTAGAACATTTCAAATATATGCTACATGGTAAGCATTTTGTGCTTAGAACGGACCATATTAGTTTATTGTCAATCCAGAATCAAAAAGAACCAGCGAGAAGAGTTCAACGTTGGTTAGATACTTTATCAGAATTCGATTTTTCACTTGCGTACCTGCCCGGCCCGAAAAATGTTGTAGCTGATGCTATTTCCAGAGCAAAATTAGAAAACAAAGAAGTTCCCAGTGAACCTGTTAATGATAACAAAGAGATCTTAACAGTTGCCACAGCAGACACATTACATACCCTAGACCCAGAGTCCTGGACCACTGACTGGAGAACAGATCCATGGGGTGCAGCTGTGTTGAAGTCATTAGATGACAAGTTTGATCATGAGATACCTACAGAACAAGTTAATGAATTTACACGATATCTAAAGAAATTTGAAAGAACACCTGAATATTTGAAGCATTTTAAATGGACCAATGATGTATTATATTACGAAGATAGAATATGTGTTCCACATATTCGTAGACCTTTGGTTATGGAGACGTACCATGATCATAAATGGTTTGGCGGTCATTTTGGTGAACATGACACCTTTAAAAAGATTTCAGAAATCTATTTTTGGCCCAATTGTTACAAAACTGTCCAAGATTATGTTAAAAGTTGTATACAGTGTCAGGTAATGAAAGCTCATCGTCCGAGATCACAAGGATTGCATAAACCTTTATCTGTACCATCTGGTCGTTGGCTTGATATTTCAATGGACTTCCTCACTGGTATACCAACTACTTTGGCGGGGTGGGATATGATAATGGTAGTCATTGATCGTTTTACTAAACGAGCCCACTTCGTTGCCTGTAAGAAAGTTAACGGTTCTACCGGCGTGTTCGATGCTTTATTCAGATTTGTGTTTTCACTGCATGGATTCCCGAGAACAATCGTGAGTGATAGAGATATTAGATTTACATCAAATGCTTATAGAGAATTGACAGATAGGTTAGGTATAAAACTGTTGATGTCAACTAGTAATCATCCGCAGACAGATGGTCAAACAGAAAGAGTGAATAGAACCCTAAATCAATTATTGAGAATGTATTGTTCAAATGATCAATCCTGTTGGGATAAGCTATTACCACACGTTGAGTATGTGTATAATAGTACATACCAAAGAGTTTTGTGTATGTCACCATTTGAAGCAGATTTAGGATATAAACCGAATGAACCACGAATGAATAGAGATTACATTATTAATGCAAGACATTTGACTTCGGCTGAATATGCAAGAGATATCGATGCTTTGACTTTAAGAACCAAAGATCAATTAGAAGAAAATCAATTACGTCAAGAATATGATGCAAACAAGAACAGAACTCCAGTTAACTATAAGATAGGTGATTATGTTTTGTTACACCGTGATGCATATTTTACAGGTGGCAAATATAGAAAGATCCAAGCAATCTACTTAGGTCCCTTTCAAGTAGTAGGTGTAGGTACAAATTGCTGCGAATTAGATTTACCATCAATGAGAAAGTTACATAGGATGATAAATGTGACATGGTTAAAACCTTATGTGGAAAGAACGAATACGTATCCAAAGTGGAAACCAAGAGCAAAGATAGAAAGGTTACAACGATTAGAAGAGATTACATCCATTATTGGGTATAGTCTGAATGACAAGATATATTATTGTAAGATGAAAGATGTGGACCCTAGATTGACTGTGGAATATCCAGAAGAAGAATTAAGGAACTTATCAAAACCGAGATTAGACTCATTGTTAAGAAACTTCAACCAACTTGAGACCGAAGAGGAAAAACCTGTGGAATAGGCTTGAGTCGGGTGCCTCAAGGTTTGGGGGAGGAGGATGTAGTGAAGTGAACTTTGAAGATTCGACTTTACACCCGTCGGCGAGGTCACGGATACTAGGTATCCGTAGACGAGGTCACGGATATGAGATATCCGTGGTTGAGGTCGCGGATGGTATATCGTCAGATCAAAGAGGATTCATAGCCTGTGTTTAGTTAGACTAACAAGGAGTTGAATCGAGATCTTCAGTATGGGGTTATCCTATTAGATAGCGTAATCCTGCAGGGTGTGTACGAGCTCTGGGAGAGTCGTAACAACTGCGTCAAGTATTAGATACTTTCTGAAACAAGGGGTTGAGTCAAAGTCTTGAGAAGATCCAAGATCCTTCTAAGGGATATATATAAGAGGCAAGGATATCGTATATCCTGCATATGTAGTTTATGTAATGACATAGAACTAAGTAACAAACGAACAACGAAGTAACTAAGTAATTAAGTACTTTAAAAAACACATTCAAACCTTTCAACAACAACAACAAAATGAACAACAATCAAGATGTTCACAACAATTTGTCTGAGGACGTAGTCATGTCTGACGATGTCCCCAACGCTTTTACTACATTTTTTTTCAAGATATTCGGTTGGGATTGCAAAGTAATGCCGTCGCGTCCAAGTGATACACAGAAGGATGTTTTAATTCATTATTAAGTGGGTAAATTACAGTCATGAAATCGGTCAAAATTATTATGAAGTTACCAGGTTCGAAGTAAAGACGAGAACTACGTTATGCACCGTACATGTTTGCAGCTGTATAACGTTTATTGAGTTATAATTGAGTTTCTTTCGTTGAATATCTTATGTAAGTATTATCTAAATATTATTAAGATTGCGTCCAGTGCCAATACCTCGTTGTTGGTCTTGTTCCAGTGGATAGGTGATGTCTAGACGATTAATATTAGTATTATCCATGCTTCAGTAATTATATTTGTTGTTATAAACTCTCTATGGTTCTTCTATAGACAAATATACAAAATATTTAATATACATAAAGTTCTCTCACATTCAGTATTCAAATATCTATAAATATGTTTTCCTTTTATATGTCAAATTTTCTTTCTTGGCCTGTTTCTTATATCTTTTTTATCGCTACGTCTATTTCTTTTTTCTTATGCTTGTCTTCGATAATAAGTGTTTCTTTTCTCTTATCTTCGTCTCCGACGTAGTTATTTGTTTCTTTTTCTTCTTTTCTTTTCATGGTGGACATTTTTTTGATTCTTCGTAACAACAATTACAATCCAAATATCTTTTATATCAATTTATACAGGAAAAGAATAAAAGGAAATCCAATGAATAGACATAAGTTCAGCCCTCATGCTCCATGAAGAAAACTTCAGTAATATGGCAGCACGTTTGAACCCCATAGAAGATTTGAGATATAAAACAAGATGAAATACAGTATATATGACTTCGCGTCAAGGGATCCAGGAAATGTTAATGCTTCCAAACGTATGAGGGACACCTCTAGCTAATTTAGCAAGATCTGAGTTATATTGGGGTAATTGAAGAAGTGTCACAAACCTAAAATCCCAGTTTACCTAACTAGTTTCGGTGTGTTATTTAGCATTTTTTAAGGGTTTTCCCTTTACCACTAATTTCCTTCGGGAAATGAAAAGTTTTTGACGTTTTTGACCTAAAAGCTGATATTTGACAGATTTCCGCGGATTGATAAATATGATAAGGTAAGATAACATGAGATGAGATAACATGATGAGAACATGACTTGATATGATGAAAATGACAACTATTACCAATTACCTTCGATACATAAAGAGATAAACTCTATATCTTCTAGCAAATGGATCAATCATATTTCTTTGATTCACTTTCACAAATCAACAAAGATATCAAAAAGGAATACAAATCATTACGGAATCGTCTCCAAAGTATTTTGTTAGATAATGAGTTCTTAAATGATGAAATAATCGCCACGTTTCCTAATTATCCAATCATCCCAAATGAAAGATGTGGACTTTGGTACGTATCACCATCTCAATATAACCAGACAAGCTATTTTAAAAGTACCGATGGTCATACAAATCAGTGGGATTTCAGTACACGAAGATTAAATTTCCATCTCTTGGAAACTATCGCTAAATCGAAAGGTATAACTATTATAGATAGTACTAGACGTGGTAAGAAAATCCCTGATGCATTGAGTAAAACAATCCCTATTTGGTGCGCTGTTTTAAACTATATCATGTTACGAGAATTAAAAGGCGGCAATGATATTGTCAAGGTCGAGGATTGTTTATTTGTTCCACCCGCCACTGTTCCTAAATCTGAATATGATTGTATACTTCAAAAGATTCCTACATTGGTCGAGAAACTAGATAAGTTGGAGATTATTAATGCAAATGAACTAATTTCAACGTTCCATGGTAAATTATTGAGACCACTATGGATATATCCTGGTTCTTCTATATTACATTCTTCAAGAGACGTATTCACTGGAGAAAAGACCAAAGCACTGGCATGGGAAGCTCCAGAAAATATTATTCCCATTGTTTTATGTACTATTAGTTATCAAGCCCAAGATGGCGTTGATAAAAGATACGGGTTCACTTATGTTCAAGGCGCCGCAGATGATCACGAATTGTGGTCTTGTGGGTTGACTCCAGAATTATTTTGGTCTCACATAAACTATCTAGGGAATCCCACTCATTCTGATGATGAATTAATGGAATACGTGAGGCATATGATTGAAATGAAAATCAAAGATTCAGCTGCCAAGACAGTGGAATTGACAATGGACGCTATATTTCCGAATGGTGTAGACCCAATAACACCAGAGATATCATTGGGTAAGATAGATAACAACATTAAGATAACGAAAAGTATGTTACATGAATTTAAGAAAGGTTTTTCTCTTGTGGTTATACTAAGTGAAACAGTCACTTTGAACAGTGATGATAAGGACGAGCAACAATCTGATTCCGTAAAGATTTATAAACTGACAAGCGGATCCAAGAAATCTTCTAAACGATTACGAACTGAAATCCCAAAGATATATGAAGTCATGAGGGAGAATCTTACAAATGGCAAACCAATCCTGATATGCTGTAATACTGGGACAGATATATCCATTGGAATAATCCTGACCATCTTGTGTAAAAACTATAAACTGGATCCAGACAACAAAAAAGCTTGGCTTCGACTTGAGAAAGAAACCCAAGATAGCAATGTACCTGTGAAGAGATTGGATAAAACTATAATAAGGAAGAATCTGACCACATTAATATCCCATTTGGAAGGAAGAAATGTCAATCCATCAAGAGCAACTTTGAATAGTGTCAACGATTATTTAATGTAAGAGAAAATCGTATGTGGTGTCCGGGTGTACCCAAGGTAGTTAACGTATATAGACTTTTTGTAGAGATGGAAGAACTGATTCAATAAATAGGATTCCACTATTGAACCGTTATTATGTATTAAAATGGGGCTGATTTAATGGGATCTAGCAACCTATATGTATCATTAGTGTAGTAACATGTTCTGATTATATGATGCTTAGAATGTTTATCGGGATACAAGGGCATAATAGCAAGGAAATTCTATTAGGAAACAAAATACGATCAAATAATGTTATAACAAGAATAATTGTATCTCGACAAGTAATACGCATGTTTTCTCGAGCGAAAACGTTATCAAGTCCTTCTACTCTAGATGAGCTTCCCAATAATAGGTCATCTGAGAATGCACTAATAGATGACCAATTGTCGAAAACTAATACGAAGAAAAGATACACATTTAATCCCAAGAAGAAACAGCCGCTAATAAGAACTTCACTGAAACCTACTATTCATAATTCTAAAGCAAGAAAAGGACTGCTTCATCTTTTATTAGCGCAGAAAGACAATGGTAAAGTTTTAACTACGATTCTAGACCACTGTTTATATTCACCGAATGAGCAGGCAACAACTCGTCAATTGGTGAAGGAAAACAATCATTTAACCACTTTATTGTCTCATGAAGAAATGTCTATTTTTATATGTCGAGTATTGAAAAATTTTCCAACTATTATATCAGAGAAGAAATACGAAATTTTAACAAACGAGGGACGATATGAACTCTATAAACCTGAAGTAATATTCTCCCTTTTCAATATATGTAAGGATGAATATTGTAACAATACGAATCAATTGAATCCATTGATGGTATATGATTTGAACCAATTCATAAAGTATTTCCTTAGAGAGGGACAATTGAAAAAGGCCCAGCTTGTCTTAGATTATATTATTGATAGGTTCGGCGGTATTGAACAATTGATTAAGAGTAAAGATCTAACTACCCTAGACAATCATTTGAAATTGAAAAATGGTGCAATATATAAGAATTGGAAACCATTAACTGATTCAGAATCAAATACATTCTTACAGTATCGATTAAGTTTGGAGGATAAATCTCATAATTTTAAAGGGTTCAAGAATTATAAATTTTTAGATGGTTGGTCTTTATTGAAAATTATTGATATGGTATTGACAGATAAAACTCATTGCCTTAACATTTTAAATGAAAGTATATTATACTCATTGGGTACTCTGCGTCAAATTGAATTCATGGAACATTTCATAAAACAAATTTGGGATGTACATCCTGATGACGCTGTGGAAGAACGCAACCACCAACTCGATAAATACAATTTACCACCTGATACCAATGAATTAATTGCTATACTGACATCATATTGCCAAACGTATAAAAGTATGGATCGAGCATTTTTATTATTAGATAAACTTATACAAAAATATCCTGAACCCATGAAATCACGATTAAATGATAATAAATTTTGGATAAAAATGTTGCAGTGGGGTATCAAAATAGCGGATAAAAATGGTAACAATGTCAATGGAACTACAATTGACAATTGTTTAGAGATTATGGAAGAATGGTTTTTAAAGGGAAAAAAAAAAACTGCATTAGAACATTGGAAAATTGACGACGATTATGGAAGTATTTTGATTAATTTATTGCATAATATTATGAAAGAAAGGAAGAATGTCGATATAGGATTAAAAGCTATTGAGAACTTTGTCCAAAAGCTCAAGTTAGGATCAGTCAATAAATACTATGAAAGAAATCTTACTCACGTATTATATGGACTTCAAAAATGTATCTTCAGGAAAATTGCCGAATCAGGATCATATAATAAGGGATTGGCTTTGATTGATAATGGTGCGTATACTCAAAATTCAGGAGTTGAAAGCATGTTACGAGAATATTATATTACGACCGTTAAGGAAATACGTTCGAAGCGTTCTAGAAGAAATAAAGCTCAATCTAATATTCAAGATCGAGAACAAGATGAATTTGAAAAATTGCAACAAAAGTATGATGAGATAGAAGAAGAAGGTATGATAATAGGAAAGCTTTGGTGAGAGTTCCGAATTTTGAGAATATCGAAACGCAAAAAAGACACAAAAATAACGCTTTCAGGAAGAGACATCATGTAAATATTAATGATATTAATGCAAAAATATAATAAAAACCAAGTATGCATAAACATATCTGTATATATATTCTATAATATAATAAATCGGTGATTCCTAATAAACCATCATAACTGGAAGGGTTATAGCGTTTCTTATGTTAAGCAGGCCTACACGTTATTTATATTTGAGACAACCAGCAAATCATTCGAGAAAACGAATCTCGAGAACCACCACCAACCATATCTAAACCAAACCATTTGTGATTTATGTGTGTTCAGCATTGAAGCGTACGACAATATATACTGCGAGTATGTGTTAATAAATGATAACTCTAAACTGGCCGAATTAGGAATAGTATTAAAAGTGCCCGTAGCAAGATTCCAATATACTTTGACTAAATCAATGACAAAAAAAGTGTATTTTGATAGCAAATTCATAACGATATTATATTCATCACTCTTACTGCTCAACATCAGCCCAATTATATTCATTTCTTTGTCTTTTCCTCCATCATAAGAAATCAAATCATGGACGGCTTTGTTGCAAGCAATATGATTTGGATGATTTGATATCCCATTTGCATCAAATGTCAATAAAATATTATTCTTGATACTAGGAGGTACATTTACCAACAATTCGTTCTGTAGAGAGGATAATAATTGTTTCCCGTCCCAAACTTGATCCATGCCATCTATGAAGTCTAAAATTGATATATTGATTTTACGATTATTTGAAGAAGAAAGCAATAAATTGATTGAATCGTGCAATTCTTTTCTTCTTAAATAACCTAATCCTTCAGCATCCCCATCTGAAAAGCATATGATATTAAACGGTATAGAAGTTGGTAGAAAACGATTTAATTGTAATAAAGTGGGAGCAAAAAACATTAATTCGTCATCTGGATGAGCAATTACAAGACTCAATTGAGTAATTGGTTCACTAATGTCAGCATGTGAATGATCTTGGCGTAGGATCTGGTTTAAAACTGAGTTATCAAATGATTTCTTATTGTATGAGGATATTTTCTGTGTTGATATCATATAAAACATCCATAACAACAAGAATAATTTGAAAGATTTATAGGTGAATTTAGAGAAACGTAAAGACATTTTACCCAGGTACCTATTGGTAGTCAGCTTCCCCTATACCGTTATTATGGTACGCCCTTTTCTTATTGATCAACATTGAATTCTATAGACAATATCAAAACAAAAAATACTGTTTTCGCCCTTTTATTATGAAGCTTCAAGTAAAGACACAAATTTAAACGTAAACAATCATCAAGCTCTTGGCAAAAAAAAAAAAAAGGAATTCCATAAGTTTATAATTTAGGAAAGATTTAGTCAGTAAAATGAATGTATTCTTATTAAACAATCTATTGTCTGTTATTATTTACAGGTTTATGTGGCATATATATGGAGCGTTTATCTATAAATGAAGCTGCCAATGTATGAGTTGAATATTAGTAATTACGTCGGTTGAACCTCCATTGATAGCTCCAATGCTCCTTCAATGGGGAAAATCTTCGTTACTTTACACTTTGTTATGATGTCACCAATTATTGGCACAGGATTTATTTCCGCTTTTAATTTAATTGTTCCTCTTGCATACTCATATCCTACAATAGCACACCTCGCTGATCCTTCTATTGGAACTGAGGTAACTAGTACATCAAACGCTTTAGTAGGTTCTTTATTAATTAGCAGCTTGATATAATTTAATGTCATTTCAGTATATACTGCGTTACCAATATTTTTCAAAGTATCTGATCTTGATTGAATAGTTGTTAGATAATGAGCAACATGGTTTGGGGTAAATGGCAGTTGATAGCCTTTTAAATGGTTATGAAGTTGGATGTGGTTGAGTAAATCAGGAAACCTACGCAAGGGAGAAGTTACTGTAGCATACTCATCTGAACCAAGCATTGAATGTCTGCTTGGGGTGCCTGAATAATAACTAGAATTCAAGAATGATGACATTTTTGCCATGTCTATATTGGATGGTAGGCGGTCTATATTCTTCGATCGCAATATTATACACTCTTGTTGAGCTTCAGGGCCAATATCCAATGGAGAGTAACATCTATATATTACTGGGATTTTATGATCTTTACAATATTTTCCAGTTAAAGTATTGGCCAATATCATCATTTCTGATACAAGTTCATTTGAATCTGAATTTTTTTGATCTGTGAAAATGATCTCATCTTCGGTAGATTGTAAATCTGGGATACCTCTATTGAACCCCTCGCCAAAGACGATTGCATTATTTTCATTTATTCTATACTTCCTCAATAATTTGGCGATTCTTGATAATTGTCTCAAATCCTCCGTAATGGAAGTATCAGGTATTTTCGTAGAATTATCTAAGATTTTATCTACTGTGTCATAAGTAACTTTGGGGAAATTTGAAACTAGTCCAAATTGTATTTTAAACGTGTCATATAATATTTTAAGGGTTTCTTCATTGTTAGAGCCATCAAAGATTGTGATATCCACCGAAAAAGTTAATGTTTCAATATTTTGATTTGATTTGCCTAAATCTGACATTTCACAATATTTTGAAGGAAGCATTGGAACCACGTTGTCAGGGAGGTATGTGGTAAAGCTTCTATAGTATGCGATCTTTAAGATATCATCATCTATACCTGTCTTCTTTTCTTTATTTGAGTCTTTCATTGAAATAAATTGTAGGGTCAGCAATATGAATGAATAAAGTAAATCTATCTTTAGATATTTTTTTATGGAAATACCATCATCGATTTCATGAGCTGTTTCCGAATCAATACAATAAACATTTAGATCGTTAAAATTATGTCTTTTCGTTGTTGTTTCGCCGGATTCAATTTTGGTAGGAGTTGCCAACTCGTATAATTTGGACTGGTTTTCCCCACGTCCTGAATTAGTTGGTAATGAAAGATCATGGTTGGCTAAGAGAGGGTTTGCAAGTAGATTTGAAGTAGGTATCAATTTTGTTAATAATTCGTAAGCCAAATCTTTTGTTATGTCTCTTTCTTTAAAGTCATTTAAGTTTCTGAATATTTTTGATAAAATGGTAATAATTTTAGGATTATCTAAGAGATTCCCAGCACAGTATTCTTTTAATAGGTGAAGGAACTCTGGAAATTTAAATTGAATTTCAGGAGATGAAGTATTTAAATTATGTTCGTTGATGAAGGCGGAAAATTCATTAGTTCTTCGAAAATTGTTCTTCCTTAATGATTTAATCAATTTTGTATAGTAAACATGATGTGAAAATGGTAAAATTGTTACAGTTGTTGGGAATAGTGATGAGCTGTTCCTTTTGATTTCTCCCCAAAGGAATAAATCTTGTTGCTCTATAATCGCCCAATAAGTAGATAATGCAACAGTAGCATCCAATGAACTCAAAGATAAGTCAGTGTAATCATTGTAATACTTCTGTTTAAGTAGTTCGTTTACATATTCGTTCCCCTTCTCGTAATCAGTTGCTCTATCTAAATTCAACGCTTCTATGATGTTGATTAATTTATGGAAATGTATTTGTTGTGGACCAGAAAAATCTTGTAAATAACGATGAAGTAGTTCCAATTTTTTAATAATTACAGGTAATTGTTTTGTAGCACATTTTGAGATCTGGGCCGGCATAAAATTTATGAGTAATTGACGTGCGATTACAGGTACCAGAACTGTTTCATCGAGAGATGATTTTATAGTACCTATTGGATTATACTTATGAGCGGGTTCCTTAATTATCAATCTTTCGATATTTCCGGGAAGTTTGAATGGAATCTTTAATAAGATCATACTCCTCATTCCAAATATGAGATCTCCAGTGGATGATATAAACGTATATCTTGGATCCTTGAGACTTTGAGGCAAATCGATACACATTGAAAATTCTGATGTATTTGTTTTCAGAAGAACTATATCACCGATTTTTAAAGGTTCTGTTACATCTTCAATATTAAATTTTAAATTCTTATAATAATTAAATTTAAATTCCGCAGGGTCTTTATTGATTAACTCTCTAATGGATAGTGTAAGCCGTTTCTCGTTTAACTTTTCCCAATTGCTTTCATACCAGCTTTTGGATGGCTGTAAATACCTTGCATTAAACCGTTTATCCAATTCGTAATGAATTTGTGCAGTAGTTTTCAATCGTATATCAGGTTCCAGATCATTCGTTCTCTTTAAAAAATTGGCTTGAATAAGTTGAATATCTTCCCTAGACAATGGCTTATTTGTATCTTTTGTCGGTAGCTTAGCTGTCAGGCTAACATACTTATTTGACTTTGATTTGTTTAGTTTACTTCGGAACATTGATCGCGAGGAAGAGAAACCTCTGAATCCTCTTTTAAACATATGATCTTGAAGCATCAGCCTATATGTTAAAAAAAAAGGTGGGGAAAAAAATACTCGGATTTATTCAATTGACCTTACGTTTTTGCCAATAAAGAAATAGTTTTTGAATCAACCTAGTTTAAAGATCCTATTCTATAATTGCATGTTCTTATTTCTTATACAATGTTTCAAAGACAAACCTTACCCGTACTGAAGGCTGCGGATATAATATATGTTTGATCCTTTGACTTTTGAAGGATACTTCTTTTCGCTCATCCGTGATGTCTTTTGCAGATACTTAAGGCACCGGGTGTAGTTAATGTTGAATGCTTCGAAATGCAAAGTTTCCTTATTCATTGTATCGTTCTTGCAGGCTTTGAACACAATGAAAAGAATAAATGTCGACACTTTGAGGGCAATTCTCTTGGTTCCACCAAATTATTTAGATGTAATGGCATACGTATCAAATGCCAATTCTGTAGCTAAAGCCTACAGTACAAAATTCAATGCTGCGGTTAGTTCCAACTCCACGAGTATTTAGAAGGAACCTAAAAACTTCTATCACCGGTCTTGGTAATCCCGAACCTCAATACAAAGGATCAAGACATAATATTGGCTTGTATATTCTAGATCAAATAAAATCAACGTTGGTAGGTAATGTTCCATATAAAGAAAGTTTAACTGGTAGCGTACATTATTTATCAATTAATCCTGAATTGTTTTTGATCCGTAGTGATGGTGACTTCATTAATCTTAGTGGGAACACCATCGTCCCTTTATGGAGAACGCTACCAAAGGATACACGACATGTTGTCATTCATGATGATCTGAATTTACCTATGGGTAAAATACAGTTAAGAGGGCCCGGCACTTCATTAAGGGGGCATAATGGGTTGAAAAGTATAGATAAAAAATTAGGCTGCAAGAACGATTTTTATAAATTGAGTATTGGAATTGATAGGCCAGAAAGTCATGAGCCTAACGTAGTAGCTAAATATGTTTTGGACAAAATAGATCCATCCCAATTGAAAAATATTAATAAGCAAGCAATGTCAAATGTGTTAGAAGTATTACGAAAAGAAAAACTTATCTAATCTCCAAAAACCCTTCACTATTTATTTAAATATTCAAAACCAGCGTCTGTAAATATTTCATATCCTTTATTACTTGTGTGAGTGTATATTTGTAGCCCGAATCAACCATATACACCATTAAATAACTATTAGATAATCAACACAACATAAACATTATGAACAACAAAAACAACGCTCTAGATCACTCTCCTGACTTTCATGTCTAAGGAGGTACATCTTATTTTTTTATTTACCTTTGGTTTGTGACAATTAATATTTATTTTTAAATGATTTTTTTCCAAAAAAACTATTTCAAATAATAAAAAGCCAATTAAATAACGTGAAATATATACCAAGTTCAAAGTTTTCGTCTTTCTACAATAAACTATTGAATTTTTGATCATTAACAGGTTAAGTTTTTCTCAAAATAAAGATAGGTTATGGATTTAAAAAACAAATTACTGCTTGTAATCCAGCCATATTCGACTACTATGTCTTATGAAAAGAGAAGGAACTGTATCATTAAGTATAGAAAGACTCAGCATTCCTTAAAAGTTTATTCCTATTTTTCTTCAAGGTTTCTCCTCTCAATTGACCTTAACCAACAAATTCAAATATATTTCCTTGTTTTAAATTGCAAGCCGATCAATACCCATACAGGTTTAAGTTTAACCGGAGTTTGTTTTTCCCCCCTCATTTTAAATCTTCATTGAAAATTCCAATTTTGGAAGTTCTGTACAACTATAGAACTTTAAAATCCAACAACCCACATTAATGATGTGGTGATTCTAATGGACTAACCAATTTTTTGCCGTGTGATTTACAAAAGCGTGTCCCTACGGTGCAAAATAAGCATATATGCAACATTTGCAATAGTTTCGACTAGTTGCGCATTGGGGTCCAATAGGGTTTTCTCTGTTTTTGGAAATTATCATCCGAGCGATTACTTACGCACACAATTAAAAACCTTAAAGTTAAAAGTGTTGCAACTTACACAAGCATGTAGATGTACGTAATATCGTTTCGAAAGTTTCAACATCGCATTCGCGAAAAAAATATGCAAACGTACAGAAAGAACGTAAACAGCATGCAGATCTTCATTGTACTGCATATTGCGTACAGGCCTGAGACCCATTAGGATTAATGAATTGAAAAGCTAGGATCTGGGGGGGGAAACTTTTGAGAAGGACATAGGGTAGATATCAAAATTTATTGAACGAGAGTAGGGTTGGTCAATTCTGGTCCTGGCTTGGGGCAAGGATTGGAAAAATATGAAATAACACTAGTCGTATAATATGATTTCAAAGTATTAATTTTGCAAAAATTATACAACAAAAAATGGCGTGGTTACGATTAGGATTGCATTGGGATTGAATAGATAATATTTTGCAGGAATTAAAAAAAGATAGGGTTAATCCAAAATTCCTTAGGAATGACCACAATTCGTATCCGTCGCAGGCCTGCTTGGGTGCTACCCAGTATCCTCTTCGCTCATCCTTGAAAAAACTTGCGTAATGTTACGCTAAGTTTAGGTACTCCTAGGCCAAAGCAAGTCGGTACAGATACCCAATATGAACTTTATAGTCCGAAGCCTTTTCAACTACTTGTTTGGGGAAGGGCCCTTTAATAGGCAATGTCACCTAAGGGGATAGGTGAAGTATCTCGAAATAAATAAGTACTCTGTACTTAGTGCATATGAACGCAAAAGGACACGATCCCCTTCACTTTTCTTAAATATTTTTCAAATATATCATAGATTATATAAACACTTTCTAAGTTCTTACATAAAGTTATGTTTTTATTCCATTTACTTAATTTCTTCAATCAGTTACTAATTCCGAGAAGTATTCAAGAAACGAGAATACAAAACTAAAAGAATTAATAAGCTCAAGAATGATTTTGAAAAATTCACCGCTATTAATATTGGCAATTTTACTGGTTCCATTTATCCAGTCAAAAACAATTTCGAGAGATACAGAATATGCGAGTTCAGGAAGTTACACAGATTCCTATGATATCAGCGAAGATGCTACCTTAGCCATTGCAGATGGGACCAGTGTTGCAAGTGGAACTACCGCAAGCTTAACTAATGATTTGAATATTGATGGGAACTTATGTATTGGTTCTCAAAATGTTGACATCACTTCACCAACTATAACTAATGATGGTAATTTGGTTATTTACAATGGTGATTCAATGAGTGGGAGTGGTACAAATTTCCAAGGTCAAAGTTTAACAAATAATGGTTATTTACTAGTTCAAAACATGTTATATGCTACTGCACAAACATTTAGTTTTTCAAATTCATTTATCAATACTGGTGTCATAAACTTCAATCTATACTATCCTAATACAACCATATCTGCAGGCACTATTGAAAATAGTGGTACCATGATATTCCCTAGTGGTAATTATACTTTCACTGGTGCGGTAACAGGAGGCGGATGTATGGTTTTGAAAACTCTTGTTGATATCTGGGCAGATGCAGATGCAGGTTTTGATCAAATTGTATATTTTGATCCAAGTTCTACGAGGTTGGTCCTTAATCTAAAGGATAGTGGTACTAATACCATTATTCCAAAAGTAAGAGGCCTCTCAACAACAAATGCGATTTCTTTTATAGACAATCAAGAAGCTACTCCTGCTGTATCATATGACGCCTCGACTGGTATTGCTACCTTGAGTTCTACTCTGAAATCGGACAATAATGTTGTGGTAAGAAAAGTGGACATCGGTCTTGGATATGATTCTACTCAATTTACTGTCCAAACGGTCAAAAACAGCCAGGGCATTTGGACTACCCAATTTGCTTACTCAGGGACTTCACCTGATAGTACTATTCCATCTACATGTGTTACGACGGAACCACTTGATTTTGAAACATGTATAAACGAACTGGTAATTCTATCTTCAAGTTCAATAATGTCGTCTTCTGCATCCTCCTACTCATTTGCATCTCCCTCTCCTTTGCCATCTCCATCTCCATCTCCTTCGCCATCTCCATCTGCATCTGCATCTCCATCCCCAGCACACTCTTCTTCGAAAGCTTCCCCAATTTTAAGTTCCACATTAGAAGCTGAGAAGAGTAGTAGTTTATGTCTGATAACTAGTACGAGCATAAAGGCTGGTGTTACAATCAATACCACTAGGTACTCTTATATTACAGGTACTGTCACTGCCCCAGTGACATTATCCAGCGTAGTGAACACATATACAGTCAATGGAAATTCTCTAAGCAATACTTCTATTTAGCTTTTTTTAGCCAATGTCATATCAACGATTGAAATTCTCACCCACATACATAGTCTAACGTTATATATATCCATATTTATATGATTTTCTTATCAAACCAGCCCCTTTTCGGCAAACTATCAAAATCATAACTACCATGAAACTTTTTTTCTATACTATCTTCTATTTCTTTTTTAAAAATTAATTGCTTGGAGCGAATATATCTAAGAAACGTGCAACCAACTGGAAATATCAGCTCAGGCTAAGTCAATATCCCTGACTATGAATATGAATATGAAAGCGACTGTGACGTTTGTCGGAGATAACAAACTCCGGCGGTCATTTCGGGAAATATTTCCGAATTCATTTTCTGAAACTTTCAAAATTTAAAAATGAACATTAATTGAAGGATTTTAACGAGGAACGGAATCTTGTTGTTTGATAAACGAACAACGTTATGCACTATAAGAACCTTTAGAAATTAACGTCAAAAATCATATATAGTCTTGCTCCCTTTCGTATGATCTACCCTTCAATCTTTTTTTATATAGCTACCGTATTCAATACACCTAAAGATACTTTTTATATTTCGATAAATTTGAATCTTAACAATTAATTGACTGTATACTCGCCCTCCCTTTCCAACGTTCACAGACACGAAAACACCCCTCCAACATTAGAAGTACGCAAAAGCAATTACAACCTCGAAGAAAAAACAAGTAAACCAACAAACGAAAAACGTAATGGGTAAAGCAATTGATTTCTTAATTCATCCACTAGAATTAAAAGCAGCATTCCAATTGAAATATATTAGGAACCCCCTATTCTATATCGATTCCACAGCATCACCTAACGAGAAGGAATGTTATAAATTGTTAAACTTGACATCTCGTTCATTTGCCGCTGTTATTATGGAATTACATCCTGAATTACGCAACGTTATCATGGTCTTTTATTTGATCTTGAGAGCATTGGATACTATGGAAGATGATATGTCCATTGATACTAAATTGAAAGTGGAATTATTAAGGGATTTCCACGAGAAATTGGATTTAAAAGAATGGAGTTTCAATGGAAATAGCCCAGATGAAAAGGATAGAGCTGTATTAGTGAAATTTGATTGTATCTTACATGAATTCCATAAATTATCTAAGAAATATAGAGACGTTATTCAAGATATTACGAAGCAAATGGGGAATGGAATGGCTGATTATATTTTGGATGAAAATTTCAATTTGAATGGTGTCGAAACTATAGCTGATTATGATAAATATTGTCATTATGTTGCAGGTTTAGTTGGTGATGGGTTAACGAGATTAATTATTTTAGCTCAATTTGCCCCAATGTCATTGTATGATTTGGAGAAGGATAAAGAATTACCATCATATGAAAGTATGGGATTATTTCTACAAAAAACTAATATCATTAGAGATTATGCTGAGGATTTACATGATGGTAGGTCGTTTTGGCCGCAGGAAATTTGGTCATTGTATGCTGATAAGTTAACTGATTTCCAACAAACAGGAAATGAACAAAAAGGATTGGAGTGTATTAACCATCTTGTTTATAATGCATTAAGTCATGTGGATGCTGTTTTAAATTATTTAAGTTCTATTCATGAACAATCCACATTCCAATTCTGTGCAATTCCTCAAGTTATGGCAATTGCTACTTTAGCAAAAGTCTTCAATAATCCTACTGTTTTACATAAGAATGTTAAGATTAGAAAGGGTACTACATGCTATTTGATTTTAAAATCAAGAACTTTAAAAGGATGTGTAGAAATATTTGAATATTATCTACGTGATATTAGAAAGAGATTACCAGTCGAAGATCCAAATTATTTGAAGATTAATATTGAAGTGGCTAGGATTGACCAATTAATTGAAGAAATGTATCCTGATAATAATTTACCACCAAATGTCAAACCAAGAGAAACTGAACTATATTTGAAAGTGAAAGAAAGGACTAAATTTGATAAAGAAGTTATTCCAATTCAGCAAGATGAGGATTTACGAATCAACGTATACCTGACTTTTATTTTTGCGATAACCTTCTCAATTTTAATTCAATTCCTTTAGTATCGTCAGAGAAAATTGACGCAACCGTGAATAACATACCGATTGTGACAAGAAGCTGTTGCCATCTAGTTAACGTATTTTCCCTTTTTATTTAGTATTAATGACTTTTTATTCCTCGAACTTTTATGATACAAATATTTTTACCCACTCTGTAATTGAAATATTATCTTTCTCTTTAAATAAATAATTCTTGCATAATGGTTCACGTGTAAAAGTCGAGGCAAAGTTGACAGCAGAGTGAAGGACAGGAAGAGGAAACAAATGAATTTCCGATGGTAACTTACTAGGACTTCTTAAAGTTAAGGCTATTATTAACATCAAGACTTGCCAAGTTTTTGAACTATGCGAATATACGTACAAAGTAAGCTTGGAAAAATGCCAGGAAGCAAATGATTATTCATGGTAATATGACAGAAATAGGCAAGACTAAAGATGAATATAATAATGTGACAACTCATTACATATTACACCTGTAATAGTGGTGTACGTACGTGCGTAGTCCCACGTGCGCCAAGCGACCAGTGCAAAACGCACGCTTCGGAGTCCCCTCCGCTACCCTGCTTTGCTTTGCCGGGGCATTCCTTACGAAAGGTCTTAACTCTTCTGCCACGTGAGACACCAATTAATTAATTATTATTTTATATTATATTATACATTCAATAGATGCAAGATAATCATTATTAGTGGCACGTTTCTTCAACCATAACCGTTTAATTGTAGCACTACAATTTCCCTGACTTTATACATATAGACTGTACCAATTACCAATGATTTTACGAACCGTATTATCGACCATTTACCATTGGTCCTTATTTCCTGCATATCATCTACGTACGTTAGTGGTTATTCCCCATTAGAGCCCGGATCCCTTCCTTACCTTTCATCTTGTTCGTCTTATCCTTGACATAGTTCCATGGAATTATGTAAGGTGATACTCTGAACTACACTGATCTCTCCTTTCTTTTGCATTGGCTATTTAAACAAAATCTTATGCCATGAAGAAAAGAAAATCCATAAAATCATCCTTCTATTATATTCATTTGCACTAGACCTCTTAAAATATATATCCTCTTGCCAATAGTTTGACTAAGGAATAAATATACATACATACTTACCTTGTAACATTGAAACAAAGAAGCAAAACCGATATGGAAAACAGCCGGACAACTGAAGGTGGTAACATCGCATTCCACAATTACATAAATGATTTCGCTCACATAGACGACCCACTAGAGAGAAGAAGATTAGCACTCGAGAAAATAGACAATGCAGCATTCGGTTGGTCCCACATAAGGACCATCCTTGTTGCTGGAGTTGGGTTCCTTACAGATTCATACGATATTTTTGCAATAAATTTGGGGCTTTCAATGATGTCCTATGTGTATTGGAAAGGTGATATGCCTAATGCCACTGCTACTCTTTTGAAAGTTTCCACGTCAGTGGGGACAGTAATAGGTCAATTAGGGTTCGGTACACTTGCAGATGTCGTAGGGAGGAAGAAGATTTACGGTTTGGAATTAATTATTATGATCATTACTGCCATTTTACAATGTACTACAGGTGAATCGAAGGCTATTAATTTTGTAGCAATCTTGACATTTTATCGTATTGTTATGGGGATAGGAATCGGTGGTGATTATCCATTATCTTCAATTATTACTTCTGAATTTGCAACTACGAAATGGAGGGGTGCTATTATGGGTGCTGTCTTTGCAAATCAAGCTTGGGGTCAAATTGCTGGTGGGATCATTGCTTTAATCCTTGTAGCCTCCTATAAACATGAGCTGATCGATGCTAATTCTGGGGCTGAATGTGGATATGAATGTATGAAAGCTTGTGATCAAATGTGGAGGATATTGGTAGGATTGGGAGCTGTTCCAGGTTGCTTAGGATTATATTTCAGATTAACAATCCCAGAATCTCCAAGATATACTTTAGATGTAGAAGCACACGTTGATAATGGGGTAGAAGATGTTGAAAAGTTTATGACAGGGGAGATGGATCATAAAAATGATGACATTGTCACAGCTGCAACAAGAATACCAAGCACAACTGCCATGGAACCCGTATTACCTCCTAAAGCTTCATTTAAAGATTTTTGTCATCATTTCGGTCAATGGAAGTATGGTAAAATATTATTAGGTACAGCAGGTTCATGGTTCATGCTAGATGTGGCATTCTATGGGTTAAGTTTGAATACAGCAGTAATTTTACAAACAATTGGTTACGCAGGATCACAAAACGTTTATAAAAAGCTTTATGACTCAGCTGTTGGAAACTTAATTCTAATTTGTGCTGGTTCATTACCTGGCTATTGGATTTCTGTGTTTACAATTGATACTATTGGTAGAAAACCAATCCAATTGATGGGATTCACATTGTTGACAGTATTATTCTGTGTCATTGGTTTCGCATATCATAAAATTGGTGACAAGGGTCTATTAGGATTATATATTGTTTGTCAATTTTTCCAAAATTTTGGTCCAAATGTTACTACTTTTATTGTACCAGGAGAATGTTTCCCAACTAGATATAGATCTACAGCTCATGGTATTTCTGCTGCATCAGGTAAGATTGGCGCCATTATTGCACAAACTGCATTAGGTACATTAATCGATCATAATTGTGCTAAAGATGGGAAGGATAAGAACTGTTGGTTACCTCATGTTATGGAAATCTTTGCATTATTCATGTTGCTAGGTATATTCTTAACATTATTGATCCCAGAAACCAAACGTATGACTTTGGAAGAAATTAGTGAGAAATATCATGACGAGGTGGACCCATCTGGTAGGAATAGCAGTAATAGGGATGTAATAGAAGTACATAAGGAGGGTAGTACTGATTCAACATACACAACATAATCTAACGGTTGTTTATTTGCCAACTGGTTTGGCAAATGCTTTCTCTATTTCTGTGACGACGTTATGGAAAAAAAGAACATTGTACAAAATACAATTACATATATAATTTTCATTTAGAAAAAAACCACAAAATAAACCGTAAAAAACTAAATAGCCAACTTATAGACAACTTCAAAGCATTGCGAATTGCTGATCTGATCATTAATATCCTTCATGCCTAGTAATCAAGCTTACGCGTTCGTGATACACGAGAATTCTTACTAGGAATTTTTCAAAATCTCGTTGCGGAAAAATGTAAACAAAACAAAATCGAGAGACCCAAAGTGGGAAATCACAAAATTTGAAAATTAAACAGTAACAAACAAAGGAAGTAAATTACTTGAAACAGAAACCACTCTTCTTCTGTGCAGGATCAGTACTCTACATTATACCATCTTGAGTTCTTATATATTAGAAACTGGGCCATAGAATTATCTTATATCAATAAGAAGATTATCTTAAAGAAAACAACCAAGGAAGAAAAATGAGAGAAGTTATCAGTATCAATGGTATGTGTCGAATGCAATCTATTCTGAGAAAATAACACATTGCAATTGATCTAGTGCTGAGAGGGCGCCAATCAAATGTTATTGCATATATACATATTATCTTTATTAAAAAATCTACGTTCCTTTTTTACTAACAAGTAAATATTTGAGTATTATCTTCGAGATTTCTCCAATTTTGAATAGTCGGGCAAGCTGGGTGCCAAATCGGTAATGCCTGTTGGGAATTATATTCCTTAGAACATGGTATTAGACCAGACGGTTATTTACAAGAGGGGTTAACAAGACCAAAGGGTGGTGAAGAAGGGTTTTCCACTTTCTTTTATGAAACTGGTGCTGGGAAATACGTTCCTCGTGCTATTTACGTCGATTTAGAACCAAATGTCATTGATGAGGTTCGTACAGGTAAATATAAAGATTTATTCCATCCAGAACAACTGATTAGCGGTAAAGAAGATGCAGCAAATAATTATGCTCGTGGTCATTACACTGTAGGAAGAGAAATATTAGACGATGTCTTGGATAGAATTAGAAAAATGGCTGATCAAAGTGATGGATTACAAGGGTTCTTATTCACTCATTCACTTGGTGGTGGTACCGGGTCTGGTTTAGGTTCTCTTCTATTAGAACAGTTATCTGCCGATTATGGTAAGAAATCTAAATTGGAATTTGCCGTGTATCCAGCTCCACAAGTTTCTACTTCTGTCGTAGAACCATATAATACTGTCTTAACCACACATACTACTTTGGAACATGCTGATTGTACATTTATGGTTGATAACGAAGCCATCTACGATATGTGTAAGAAGAATTTGGGTATTGCTAGACCAAGTTTCTCTAATTTAAATAATTTGATTGCTCAAGCTGTTTCATCAGTTACTGCATCATTAAGATTTGATGGTTCTTTAAACGTGGATTTGAATGAATTCCAGACTAATTTAGTTCCATACCCAAGAATTCATTTCCCATTGATTTCATATGCACCAATTCTATCCAAAGATAAAGCTTATCATGAATCTAATTCTGTGGCAGAAATTACAAACGCTTGTTTCGAACCAGGTAACCAAATGGTGAAATGTGATCCAACTACGGGGAAATATATGGCCACATGTTTATTATATAGAGGTGATGTTGTTACAAGAGATGTTCAAGCTGCTGTTGCTCAAGTTAAAAACAAAAAGACTGTACAAATGGTCGATTGGTGTCCAACTGGGTTCAAGATTGGTATTTGTTACGAACCTCCAACCGCCACTCCAGATTCACAAGCTGCTGCTGTTGATAGAGCTGTTTGTATGCTATCTAATACAACTGCCATCGCTGAAGCATGGAATAGAATTGACAAGAAGTTCGATTTAATGTACGCTAAGCGTGCATTCGTTCATTGGTATGTTGGTGAAGGTATGGAAGAAGGTGAGTTCACCGAGGCAAGAGAAGATTTGGCTGCTTTGGAAAGAGATTACATTGAAGTCGGTGCTGACTCTTATGCTGATGAAGAATTTTAAGGCAAAAAAATAAAAAAGAAAATTTTGTTACAAAACTAAAACTAATTATATCTTAAAGAAAAACATACCCCATATTACTTTTTTGTTTCCAGTTTTATTTTATTTTCATACTGAATGCTTTGTATCTTTCTCTCATTTCCAATTTTGAGATGATTATTTTTCGTCTTAAGGCAGAAAGAAAAAGAGAACAAAAAAGAAAGAAAAAGAATCATAATCACATAACGAAAAAAAGTTTAAAAAATATATAATCTCTATAGTATATAAATGTATACCCATCAAGTCTTCTATTTGATAACTAATTTACTAGTCTTCTCTTTTTTAACATATTCCGTTTGAAGTTGACCATCGAAGATCATTTATCAACATTCATTATAAACCGAAGAAACTGATTCTATTGATATTCTTGGGAATATTTCTTTTCCTTTTTTGAACTTTCTTGTTATGGGTCCGTCCCTTTGTAGGATGCATCATATTAGTCGTGCCATCAGGCCTCTTGTTACGGTAATAGACATTACAGTTCTTCTGAGGATGATATATACTTGTTCGTATAACTGGTTTTGCAGTTGTTGATAGGTTGATATTTAAAATTAAAGTGTCATTATCTTGGTGGTCTTTACTTTTAAACTTATCTCTAGTCAGGTGTAATTTCTCAAGTAGGCAAGTATTATTGAATGCCTTGGTAAAATCATGATCATAGCCAATATTCTCTTTTATTACAGGAACGTTAGCTATAACCGTTGAAGATATGCTTGCGTAAATACACAGTATACTTGGGATAAATTGGAATAAATCATACAACCCTTTTGGGGAATCCAATTCCCTCACGGAAATCAACTGTAATCGGTTCCATCGAGAGCTATCCATTTTCAATGCATTTTTCCATAACTCAATCAATCTAGAAATCTCTTTTGAACTTATCGAGTGTATTTCAAGAGCAATTAAAAATGGAAAATTTGTCAATTGGGTTAAATCACACCCAATTGTAGATATGGAAAGGACGGTTAGAAACTTAAAATACTCTCTAGTCTGATTGACGGTTTTCAGAACAAGAATTGTATCACCTAAATTTATTGGTCCACCCTCATGAGTTAGAGTGATGTATTCCATTCCAAACTGTTCGTAGCTACAATTCTCCATAAAGAAGTGTTTCCGAAAGGAGAGATACATCGAAAGAGAATTTCTTTGATGACCTCTCATATGAATCCAAATTATTTCTGCTGCTAACTCATTGGGTAAGCATTTGATAATTTCTGCCTTTAAAGACCAAGGGAACAAATGGTCCATCAATTGATCTGCCACAAAGAGGCAACATTTATGGAAAAGTGTAGTTTTTGCAGTGAGGTTTCCCTCAGCTTTGCTTAGAATACGGTTTGAACTGCAGGATTTACACGATGGGGTGACAGACGATATATCATCAGTTGTGGTGGCAATATTCATGCTCACTATCACATAGACTAGAAAAAAACTCCAATCTTGTCTTTACCAAACTGAGTTATCAAACATTATTGCTTTCAATGAGAGCTTCGATCGAATACTTATCATACAAGCCGCTTTACATAAATTTCATGTTGGACTTTGAACAATATTGTAGTAGTAGCTTACAACAAAGAAAAAAGGACTATTCGTGTAGAGAAAAGAAAACATATTTAACGCTCAGTAAGTGACGGCTGAACTGATGATTGAGAATCGTTTTGTTTACGATATGACATAGATGACTTTATGAGAGCGCAGTTAACAAACAATGTTGTCAATAAGCAATAGCAATGATGGTTCCACAATAGCTAAATGCTCGAGTTATACGTGGAAGTTTATAAATATTATTGTAGTTTATCGAAGAGCCCCTCTAAAAAAAGACTAGAACGAGTGCATGCTCTTCCAGATGAATAATACTTGGTTAATATTGTTTATTTTTAATATATGAATTTATTACTTATATTATAGATAATTGATAAATTTGTATTTTATTATATATATATATTAAATATATATATAATTATATTTTAGTATAAAATTATCAATTTAATAAATATTATAATTATTATTATCTTATTATCAAGATTACTTCATATTTCATATGTATTTAATATTTAATATTTATTAAATTAGCTTATCTACTATGACTATATATTAACTATAAATTAATATTTCTTTTGTAAACGCCATCCAACTTTAAGGACAATTACACTAATCAACTGAAGATTCGCCTTGTTAAATATAAATTCAGGAAGAAAATCGAGGCGATATTACAACTATAATGTATTCATCTATTCTCATCTTCCAATATGTATAAGTATTGTCTTATCTTTGCTAATAAGTTAATTGACTTGTTCATTATCGTGGTCCCCCCCCCAGAAATGTGTCGTTATTTCTGCGCGGTATCCCTCATTTTACTACATTTCCCTGGAGAAAAATCAGGGACGCTTTTTTTAATTACTACGTAGAGGTTCTTTAGATCTAAGACTAAGACTACAAGAGGTTTCCCCTTACAATTAGAACAGAAAGATTCCTGAAGGTTGACACATTGTGAAAAGTACGATTACTATTAGGAACTACAAATAACGAAAAGGAAATAACAGTATCATCAAATGAGTGTTGTGGAACTTTCTATCCCCAGTAAAAAGAATTACGTCTTTAAAAATTGGGCAGGGATATATTCTGCCAAACCGAAACTTTTTTTCCAACCAAGATCCATTCAAGAAGTCGTAGATATTGTGAAAGCAGCAAATAAATGTGGGAAAACAATAGTAACTATTGGTGCTGGTTATTCACCAAGTAGTATGTGTGTTACTAATGAGTGGCTAGTTAATTTAGATCTTATGAACAAGATCCATACTCTAAGTGAAGCTCCTAATGGTTCATATGCTGATATTACCGTCGATGCTGGTATTAGAATTTGCCACTTAAATGAATATTTAAATGAGAAGGGGTTCACTATGCAAAGTTTAGGTTCCGTCGCTCAACAAAGTATCGCAGGGATCATTTCCACTGGTACTCATGGTTCTTCACCATACCATGGTTTGGTATCAAGTACATGTGTTAGTTTAACCATTGTTAATGGGAAGGGAGAAATTGTTTATTTAGATTCTGAAAATAACCCTGAAATCTTCAGGGCTGCATTATTATCATTAGGGAAAATTGGTATCATCGTGGCAGCTACTGTTCGTGCTGTTCCTGCTTTTAACATCAGGGCCACTGAAGAAATTATCACGTTCGAAGGGTTAGTGGAAAAATGGGATTCTTTATGGTTATCATCCGAGTTTATCAGAGTATGGTGGTATCCATACTCTAGGAAATGTGTTCTATGGAGAGGTTCTAAGACACAAGATCCAGAGACTGCTAAACCTAAGTCATTTTTACAGAATAGGTTTATTAGATTCCTTTATGAAGCTTCATTATGGATATCATGTAAAATCTATAAACCATTAACTCCTTATCTTGAAAAATTCATCTTTAATAAACAATTTGGTCAATTAGAAAGTAATCCAAAATCATCTGTTTCTAGATCTCCTGAGGGGTTCGCTTTAGATTGTTTATTTTCACAATTTACTGATGAATGGGCTTGTCCACTAGAAAATGGGCCTGAAGTTTTACGTTCTCTTGATGATTCAATTGCAAGAGCAGCCAAAAATAAAGAATTTTTTGTTCATGTCCCAATGGAGATCCGTTGTGCTAATACAACTGTACCAAAGGAACCATTAGATACATCCCAAAGAACCTCTACTAGTGAAGGTCCTGTTTATGGTAATACGCTACGTCCTTATCTAGATAATACTGCTCGTCATGATGATTATGCCTCTCCTAAGGACGTCACTAATAATTTATTGACCGTTTACATTGGAACTGTGGCATACAGACCGTTCCATTGCAATACATCAATCTACAAATGGTTCTCGGTGTTTGAAGATACTATGACAGGTGCTGGCGGGAAACCACATTGGGCTAAGAATTTCCTGGGATCCACTTCGTTAGTTAGCCAAGATGTAAAGAAATCAAATTATAAAGATTTTGAAATGAGAGGGATGTCTACAAGAATTAAAGAAATGTATGGTGATGACTTAATTGAATTCCAAAAAATCAGAAAAGAACAAGATCCTAATAATATCTTCGTCATGAATAAAGAGTGGGCTGTAATAAATGGTATCGTTGATATAAATGAGGTTTCATAATCAGGCATGTTTTCCTATCGGTGTATTTTTATTCGAGAAAGGCTGATCTTAAGGTGTGAAATATAAGAATCCTTTTCCTTAATTTATTTACCACATTTCTTAATTTCATATATTTTGTAATAAGTTAAATTTCATATCGTCACCATTGTTTATATTTTTTTAGATTGATTGTTTCTTCTTTTTTCTGTGTTGATGACAGCAACTCCATAATTCGAGGCCTCGTGTATATTTCATACGTACCATAGGTAGTATTCTTGCAAGAAACAAGAAGAAAGCAAATAAAGGGAGTGACTTAAGAAAAAGAAACATCCATTGTTTACAGAATAAAACAACAAAGGGTATGATTATTACGTACTATATTTGATCTATATATGCTGACAAATTAATAAGGATCATGATGCCATTAGAGCATCGATACATTCCTTAGAAATAAACTAAAAACCTCGATATTCATTCATTGATTTCACTTAATGATAAGGCAATTGCCAATTGTAATTGTTCATCTTCAGTAATATTATCAGTTGGTGAAGTATCAGTTTGATCGTTGATATTATTTTGAGATGACACATTCGGGTGATTATGAGTTGATAAGGGACTTCTTCTTGTTCGTATTCTGTTTGTGCTTTCAATATCTTCTTGTTCTATTAACCTAGATTGTTCGATGGCCCTTAAGAAATCCTCATCATCTTCATTGGCAAAACTGTTTTCTGATTCATGAAGACGTCGAGATTCTTCAATAGCTCTCTGCAAATCTTCTTCTTCTTCTTCTTCTTCTTCATTTCCATCATGAACACTCGCTTGCGTCGTTAGAATATTATTATCTCGTATGCTATTTGCCTCTTCTGATTCCATTAACGCAATTTTCAATTGTATTTCTTCATCATCCATATCATTAAGATCACCACCATACAATGCTAACAATTTTGCATTTTGTCTTTCCTTTTTTGCAGCTAAATTCTTCTCTTCGTCATACATTTCCAAACCTGAATGTAAAGTTTCATTCCATTTATTACCACGTTGACTTCGTGATGATGATGAGCCATGATGATGTTTTGATTTCTTGTTCATTAAATCATCTGAAATGAATTGTAAATAATGGATAGTATTACCATTACCGATTATCATCCTACCTTGAGAAATGTTTAAAAATTCAGGGAATTGATCAGTCTTTTGTATACTTTTAATCATGGCACCATTAATTGCGTCATAAATTTGTAGGAATCCATTGAATGCTACAACTAGTACTAAATTTGTAATTTGACACTTGTAAACGATATCATCATGGAAAGGTAAAATTGTTTGGATCTTAATGGTAGGGCCTGGAATTCTTATATTTATTATATAAATTTCATTCAATGATGTTAAAACTGATATGAAACAACCATCGTTACCTGCTAATTGTAAATTTTGTTCTCTTATTGACGTTTGTTCATCGATGACAATATCAGATATTGTTGTTTGAGTATCTTCAAAAGTGAAAGATTTAGTAAAGCCAAAATTTTGATTTGGATCGAATGAAATTATGTACAATGTTTTCAAATCTGCAATTATTAGTTGTTTAGAACCAAAATCTATTTTAAAGAAATGTACTTGCAATGGTTTATTACCGGCGGTGGGAGTGATAGGCAATGGTAAAGAATGGATTTCTTCCATGTTTTTTATGATATAAATTTTTTCCTCATCTAATGAGATGGTCCATTCTTTCAATAATGCTAAACTGAGAATAGTATTATTTGAAATCTTGATGAATTTCATTTTTTTCGTCTCACACCACCAAATGATTTCACCATTTTCAGATCCACTTACGCACCAATTAAGATTTGATTCACTATTTCCTGCTGTTGATGATGAAGATAATGATGAATTTGTAATAGCTGTTACTGTAGTGGAATGTCTTGAATCAAATTCTGTTATTGGGGTCAAATAGGATTTATTACTTAATAATTTACCAAAGACTCTTCCATCAAATCTTCCAAATACAGCTGCTGATATATTAAAATTCATTGTGGAACAACCTTGTGGAGTAGTGCATGGTATATATGTGAATTTTCTTTGTTTATTCTTTCTTGATTGCAATTGTATAAGAGTGATAACTCCATCGTTATAACAAGCACATCTTGGATAATCGAAATAGATCTTTTCAATTTGGTCTTGTTGTTGTTGGTGTTGTTGATTGATTAATGGAGTTGGGGATACTATATATTTTGTTTTGATGGCTCTATTATGTTTCCATTGATTCAAACCTTTAATTCTTTCCACGTATTCTATACTATATTTATTTGAGTTCGAAAACGATGGAAAATGAGTGGAATGTATTCTCGTTTTAAATAGATTTTTCCATAATTCTTCATCGTTAATTAAGTCATTAAAGTATGAAGATAATTCTTGTAATAATATTAGATCCTTTTCATCTAGATAACTAAATATTGTTATTAAGATTTCTGGTGGTAACTTTTGTAGTGTTATCATATGCAGGGAGGGAGGGGTTCTCGTAGTTAACTTCACTTAATATACAGTTAATATGATGCCAACGATCAGCTGAATGATAAGAATATGATTTGATCTGGACTACTGGCACAGGCACAGGGAAGTTAGGTATTAATGATGATCTTCACGAACTATCAAAATTTTTCAGCTCATCTGTGTATATTCAGTATTTCCTCTATTTTCTTTTTTTGAAGTCCGAATAAACCAAAAATGTTGTAGTTGGAATTCGAACAGAGGGGGGATTGTTATAAAGAAATCCGTAAAGCCATAGTGGGACCCAAATGGAGGAGAATAGCACTTCAAAAAAGGCCCGACCAACCGGGAAAATACTTCCAAAACACGTGTAAACCCTCAAAAAAATGTCGAAACCCTTAAACCCCAAGCCCTCGGTTTCCAAAGTTGGTTGGCTGACTGGCTGTTGTTGGCTGCCTTGCGCTTTTTGCTGTCAAAACGCGAATGCACCACTATGGAAATAACGTTGCTAAGAAAGTAAGAAAGAAACAACAGAAGAGGAGGAGGTAAAGGAGGCTGTTACCACCGAAGGCTGCAAGCAGGCATGGTACGGGTAGAAATAATTTTCTAGCCTCCCCCCTAGCCTACCCTAACCAGGTTGGTAGCATACTTCATAAAATTTCTAGCCTATTCCCTAGCCTACCCCTGGCCTACCCTAACCTGGCTGTAGCTTACCCCCTAGCTCTAGCCTAAATTTTTTGTGCGGGGGGGGGGGGGTTGGGTATTTTTGGGCGGACCTTTTCTGGCACTTAACCCAGAACCGCTTTTGTTTTTCTATCCCTACTTGTAGCCTAAAAAAAATTGGAAATTTTCACATTTACTCTCAGCCAGAATTGAAAATTTCTACACCTACTCTTAGGCTAAATTTTGAATAAAAAAATTGGGTCTACTCTACCCTCCTAGCCGAACCCATAACATGCCTGGCTGCAAGTAACCGTAAACGAACAAGAAAGCACCAAATAGTTTTTTGTAAGAATTCTTCTTTATTCAATATTCAATATTCGATATTCGATAGAAATCCCGTTATGGAGGAACCCGGAACCCGGATCCCGGGTGATTAGGATTTAAGAATCTGTCACTGAACTTCGTATGTATGTATGTATGTATGTACGTATGTAAGTATGTATGTGTGTACGTATGTAAGTATGTATTATGTATAGTTGTCACTTGTATAAGGTTCTCACCGGTAACTGCGATAAAATAGGTGACAGTTTTTGGATTCTTCTTGTGAAATGTCGATAATCATTGGAAATGTGCCTGAACAATATTATGTGTTATGTATTATGTATATTACTCCAATATTTCCAATTTTTATTCTGAATTGTATTGTATTGTATTTTCTATGTAACATTGTAATAGAATATATAGAATAGAGAGATCTCGGTTAAGCTAAACATTTAAACGAACACTTGTGGAACCTTGTATATAAGAGGAGCAAGAACAGTGAGAGTAACACATCGTTGAACTAATACCTGACTATATTCTAGATACACACTGCTGCGAATTAACATAAAACATCTAACAGTTTTGATATATACCCAATATAGTAAAACAGAAATAAATACCGTTCAATGACTGAAACTAAAAGACAAAAGACTACAACAATGAATAATACGGAAACTGCAAACACTTCAGATGCTAGACCAAGTCATATTGGTATTAAAGGTATTGAAATATATATTCCTACACAATACGTTTCTCAAGATGAATTAGAAACATACGATAATGTTTCTAAGGGTAAATATACGATTGGATTAGGTCAAACTAACATGTCGTTTGTGAATGATAGAGAAGATATTTATTCTATGTCATTAACTGTGTTATCTAAATTATTAAAAAATTATAAGCTTGATACTTCAAACATTGGTAGATTAGAAGTCGGTACGGAGACATTAATTGATAAATCTAAATCTGTTAAATCTGTGTTAATGCAATTATTTCCTGATAATAATGGTGATATTGAAGGTATTGATACACTTAATGCATGTTATGGTGGTACTAATGCACTTTTCAATTCTTTAAATTGGATTGAATCCTCATCATGGGATGGAAGAGATGCAATTGTTGTGTGTGGTGATATTGCAATTTATGATAAAGGTGCTGCAAGACCTACAGGTGGTGCTGGTGTAGTGGCTATGTGGATTGGTCCAAATGCTCCAATTGTCTTTGATTCTGTAAGAGGTTCATATATGGAACATGCTTATGATTTTTATAAACCAGATTTTACAAGTGAATATCCTTATGTGGATGGACATTTTTCATTGACTTGTTATGTTAAGGCATTAGATCAAGTTTATAAGAATTATTCTAGAAAGGCAATCTCGAAGGGTGGATTAGTGACCAATCCATTGAGTAATGAAGCTTTGAATGTATTGGAATATTTTGATTATAATGTTTTCCATGTTCCAACATGTAAATTAGTTACCAAATCATATGGTAGATTATTATTTAATGATTTTAAGGCAAATAATAAATTATTTCCCGATGTTGATGTTAAATTTGCAGAGGAAACGTATGAAGAATCATTAACTGATAAATTATTAGAGAAAACATTTGTTAATGTTGCTAAACCATATCATAAGGAAAAAGTGGAACCATCATTAATTGTTCCAACTAATACTGGTAATATGTATACAGCATCAGTTTATGCATCCTTATCATCATTATTATATTATATTGGATCTGATAAATTACAAAACAAGAGAATTGGGTTATTTTCATATGGTTCTGGGTTAGCTGCATCATTATTTTCATGTAAAGTTATTGGTAATATTGATCATATTATACAAGTTTTAGATCTTGATAATAAATTAAATGGGGATAGATTAAAATGTTCACCGGGGGAATTTGAAGATGCAATTAAATTAAGAGAAGATGCACATTTGAAGAAAGATTTTGAACCAAAGGGATCTATTGATCATTTACAAAATGGTGTTTATTATTTGACAAAGATTGATGATAGATTTAGAAGAAGTTATGCTGTCAAGGAATAGGCGAATGCCAGAGTGAAAAGTAAATGTAAAAATAAAAAGTAAAAAGTATCTAACATCGTACCCACTACATATTTATTATCTAGCTAAGCACACACACATACACACACGCACACACACACACACACACACATATATGTATATTTTAAATAAATGAATTTACATCAAAGAGCATATACATGTGACACTTATTGACGTTTGTGACGTTTGTGACATCTGTTTCTTTCACTTACGTACGTTCGTACGTAAGTGTATTTATTTATGTGGTCTATATTTTATGTTCTATAAGTTACGTATGTACGTAGTAGTAATGACAGCGTCAGTATGGTGTGTGGTGGTCCATTAGTTGCCGATTGACCAACCAATTCATCATTCATCAATTGGTTGGTCAATCAACCAATGATATTCACATAAGAAACAAGAAGCAGGCAATACGTAGGTACGTACACATTTGAGTGGGCCCTTGCCATGCCCTGCCATTCCTTTCCTTTCCTTTCCTTCCCATTCCTGCTCTTTCTTATTTTTCTTATTTCCGTGGCAAATGTGTGCTGATCCGTTTGCCAGTGGACGGCTACTTCTGCAAGGTGCTGTCACCGAATGGCTGTTTGTGATTGGTCCATGGCCTTTACCGAGAGCGGAGTAACCAGTGAAAGTATCCGCCAGGGACCGTAACAGTGTGCGAAGTAGCCCCACGGATACCCATTTGGATGTACTCCTCTTCGGTGTTCCGGGCCCCACCAGGGACAGCGCGCTTTGTAACGGTTCCTGTTCCTGTTAGCACTGCGTGCGTACGTACGTACGTACTGGAACTGAACTGAACTGAACTGAACATAATTTTTCATGTGTCCAGTTCAGACGAAAGAGACGAGAGAGAGAGACGAGAGAGAGAGACTGGGCCTGCTGTTGCTGTTGCTGTTGCTGTTGCTGTGTTTGTGTGTCTCGCAAACACAACTTCTCGAGGGTTCCACGCACACGCTGAGCGGTACTGCAACTGCAACTGTAACTCTGCAACTGCAATTGGGCTGAAATATAATCCCATTAATGCTAGGTACATCATAATATATATATATATATATATATGTATGTACATGTATATATATATATATTATGCCAACACTACTCTAATTGGTTCACTTATTTACCACGTATCTTCATATATTTATATATATATATAATATATATATATACTTATACTCGATTGTCTTTTAACTAATACCCGCGAGTAGTCACAGTCCGGAGGTTGTAATATTCCCTATTAATCGGTTACTTAGTCATCATCACATCCGTTTGGTATTCGGTATCATTAAGGTCAGAGCTCCAAAATATTATCTTTCACTAGAAAATAGAACATACAAAATTAATATGGCATTCAAATCAATCAAATATAAATTGGGCTCAAAAGGGTATCATCGTCATGCTACTACTTTTTTCGATTCATCATATAATCATCTAAGACAAAATCAAGCTGTTTTCAATATTGACCCATCAATACCAAATTCAAATGGTATAACTACTTTACAACCACATCCTGTCGTCGTAGCAAATACAAATTATAATAATTTAGATGATGTACTCTATAGAGATCCAAATTTCCATATACAGAAAAAGAAATCAACATCAACAACGACCAAAATTGTACCGAACACTTCAAATAATAATCAGAATAATTCATCAAGAAATTTCTATATACTGAAAAATACCAATAACAACAACAATACTACAAATAATAATAATAATAACAATAATAGAAGAAAATCTATTGCAATAATTAATGGTGCTGCCAATACCCTCAATAAAAGATTTTATTCAACTACAACAACTACAACTACAACTACATTATTTAATACACAGAAAATTTCAAACTCAAATGAATTACAATTACAATCACAATCACAATCACAATCACAATCACAAACATCGGTAGCTTCAGATACTACCACTAATACTACGCACATACCCTCATCATCTCCTTGGGAAATAGATACTGAAACATCTTTGAATCCAAAAACTTATTTATCCACTCATATTAATGAAATTAATAAAGCTTACCTAATGCAAGATTTTAATAAAATAAATTCCCTTTATCATTCATTAAAACGTAATAATATTATTCCACCAATTGAAACATTTGAAAAAATATTAGATTCCATTTCAAAAAGATTAATGGATAAATTTGACTTGGATAATAAAATGTTTGAAATGTTATCTTGTTATCAAGATATTATAAATAATAAATTGAAACCTTCAAATGCAATTTATAACATTTTATTATCTTCTTTATTCAAAAATTCAATAATGGCAATTCATTTACAAAATAGTAATGGTCAAGATTTCTTTAAAATTGCAATAGAATTATTTAAAACAATAAATCAACAACAACAACAACAACAACACCATCACACGCATACTAATATTCAATTATCAAAAGATACAATAAATTACACTTTAATCGCCATTAATTTATATCCAGGGTTCATAGATATTAATCATTTAATATCTTACATTAATAATTCACCATTCTTAATTAAAAATTCACTTTATTTCATCTCTTTATTAAATTATTCCACATTGATTAATAATAATACAAAATTAAAAGAATTATTTAATGAATATACATTATATTCACAACAAGGCACCAACAACAATACAACTTTAAAAGAGGATAAATTCAAAATTATATCAATTTATATCTCGGGACTCGTAGAAACTAGCAATATAGATTTGGCTACTTCATTATTAGATCAAACTTTAAATGAAATTAAACAAACTAACGGTTTAAATTCAAATATATCATTGTTATTATCAAAATATTTAATTTCAATGTCAAAGATAAATCCAGAAAGTAGTTATGAAATGTGGATCAAATTCAATAAATTAAATTGGATACCAGAATTCTCTTACGATTTTTATTTACAATTGATGAATAATTCATTCCATAATTGGACCCTAACGAAAAAAATTTATAATTATATCTTCCCCATGAAAAGATCATTCCATAATAATCATAAATCATTAAATTCAATTAATATTTCAGAAAACGCTTATGAATGTATTTTATTCCCAATGGATTCATATAAAGTTATTGATTCACTTTTAGATTATTCATTACAATTAAATGATACAGAAATCATTTTAAAACTTTGTCAAGAATCTTTAATTAAATCATTCAATTTCAATATTAATTTATATCCATTATTATTCGAATTTTTGAAAAATAATTTAAATTGGCCACAAGATTATTTATTAGACTTCATAACCACTCATACTTCATTATTACTTGTCTCATCGGAATCAGAATCATCAACGTCGTCCTCGTCGTCCTCGTCGTCCTCGTCGTCAGATAATTTTTTGAATTTTTTAAATGCAATCATTAATAATTATCATGATAAAGATTTATTATTAAAAATTTCTCAATCCACAGCATTTAAAAATGGGCTAAATCAATTATCATTCCAATTATCTCCATCATTATTATCAAATAATATTCAGTTAGAATCAAAATTTAATGGTCTTTTCAAAATTTTCAAAAATATTTGGCAATGTCCCAAAACATTTGAATCATATCCAAATTTATTAGAATTATATTCAATCATAATAATTAAATTCTTTGATTTTAATTTATATCCATTATCACCTGTTATTCAACAACAACAACAACAACAACCCTTACTTAATTTCATTAAAGAAACCATTACAAACTACAAAACTTTACTTATCAATTATCAAAGAGCTAATCCATATGCCAATGTTCAATTATCATCAATAGTTAAAGAATCAATAACCTTAATTGCAACCCACGAAGAAATTCCTGAAGAAGTCATTACCTTTTATCTTAATTCGGAAGAAAACATTGACTCGCAAACACCTTCAATTATAAACTTGGGTCCAAGTTTAAGAAATTCATTTAAAACAGCTATTAAAGATTTTAACACCTTATTGAAAAAAGGTTACTCATTCGATTTCGATACTTATAAAACTTTAATTATGCATCGATATATTAATAAAACAATAATTTCCACTGCATTAGAATTATCTCCATCAGAATTAGAAACGAAACAAATAATAAATTTAATAATTAAAAATTGTCCCATAGATAATTTAGAAAATGAAGTTATTAATCATCCTTTATTTTATTCCAAAATTTTACCCTTAGTAAATGACCGTTCATTAAAAAGATTAACAACAACAACAAACATTTGGGAAACTTTACCTGATTTCTTGAATTTCATTAAATCAATCGACTTCCCAAATAATTTCAAAAATATTCAAAATCAAATAACATTCAAAGAAACAATCGAAGCCATTTATAATCGTCTTTTTAACCAGTTTAAAGATTATCAAACAATTGTGAAATTTAATAAAATTTGTCCAAATTTAAATTCGGAACAATTATTATTATCATTAATTCGTTCAGGTGAATATGAAAAATATGAAACATTATCATATAAATATTCAAAGGATCCACTACTAAAAGAAGAAACATTTCCTTTAATTCAAGCTGAATTCTTAATCAACACGGGGAAATTTGATAATGCATTGGAAAATTTAAATAATATGATTGATCAATTACCAAACGATACCGACAATAATATTCCAGAAAGATTAATCGATTTGTATACATTTGCATCTTTTTTGAAAAGTTTATATATGACTGATTCTGATGATATAACAATTAATCCCAAATTGAATTCAAAAATTAATAATACTTTACAAGCTGCAAATTTATTCTCAATGCAAAATAATTTTTCAAATATGATAGAATTACATGAACAATTATTCCCATATTCTTCTCAATTAACCATGGAAACTACCACCTCCAAACCAACATCAACTAACTCCGCTGTCTTGGAACAAATGTTAAATAACTTATACGATTCATTATCATTGGTAGATATTGAAACATCTTCTGTCTTAAAGCAATATAAAAGGAAATTGAAAAATTATTTGAGATTCAAATATTATATTAAACTTCCAACTTTCCAATTAGATGAAGTTAAAACTTTAATCACCATTTGGAATGAAATTAATACTCATGAAATTGATTGCCTTTTCAATAACATTATAGAAACAATGTATTTAAATCCAAGAGCTCAACAATTATTTTTCGAAAATGATATGGTCTTAAATTTTAATAAATTACAATTTAATGAATTAATCTCGCATATTGAAAACGCATATGAATCTAAAAATAATAATGATAATTTGGTGAAAGTACACAAATTAAAAGAGTTTTTGCAAATATGATCAAATAATGTTCATTGTGCATAATTGCATACCCCAAACACCAAATTTATAAATTTATCTTACCCTCTAAAACCGCTCTTACTACTACTACTACTATTACTACTACTAATGACATCGTCTAATAATGATTTCTTCCTTTGTCATTACTAGTACAATATTATTTATTTAAAAACATTCATACAAACATATATTAATGTATCATTATAGAACAAACATAACATTATCTTTTTTCATACTAAATCTTTCATCTCTGCTGAAAGAACCATACATAAATCAGCTTAAGATGAATCACGATTCTATGTAATATTAAGAATTTCGGAGTTTTATCCTTGGTATAAATTCGTAGTTTTTTTTTCTTTATTGTACACACACATTGCATAACTATTTAAATGGAGCCTTTAAAGGATCAATAACTTGACCTGGTTTCGTCATAATTCTAGGCTTAATTAATGCTTGATGAGATGCTCTTGATGTCCATTGTTCACCAATAGGTAAACGTAATGATCTTTCATATTGCTCTCTACTTTCATAGGGGAAAGGTACAGCAGATGATTGATATTTCAAATTCTTCTTATTAACTTTTTCATTTATTATAACATTTTTCAAATTTTTATCCTTTCTTTTATCCTTCGTTACAACACCTTTGATCTTCTTGATAAATTTCCTCTTCTTCTTTGGATTTGCTCCTACTCCTGCCCAATCACCCCAACCGGGAAGTGTTGCATCTTCTTCTTTATCATCTTCATCTTCCATAACTCTTTTCTTCTCATCTTCAAATTCAGCAACAACATCATCACCGGCAAAAGCTTCTACTATCACCTCTTGTTGCTTGAACATAAAGCTTGGAGTTTCTTCGTCAGACCCACCATATTGATCAACAAATTTCAAACTTTTACCATTATTAGTTGATGATAACAATAATTCGTCATCTTTTCTCTCTTTAGAAGTCTTGTTTTTCCTTATTTGTTTCGTTATTTCTTTCTCAATCTTTTGTGCTCTTTTACTTACTTTCGAACTGTCTTTATCAACTATGTGTACTTTTGTTGAATGTTTGATTGTTCCAGAATTGTCATCATCACTACCATCATCTAACCAAGGATTGGCATTCTCGCTTGTTTGTTTCTTTTCTTCTTCCCTACCCTTCTCATTTTCTTCTTCTTTTTGAACTTCGTCATCCTCACTTCTAATTTCAAGACCACTGGCAGTCATTGGTACATTCTTCTTCTTCATTCTATTTTCAAGAGATCTTGAATTATCAATTTCAGTTTCTTTTCTTGCTGCATCTTCAATTTCATTCAATTCCTTACGGGATTCAAGATTACCAGGGGTATAGACTCTTCTACCTTTATTTAAATGAACAGATTCACCATTCCCTTCATCATTGTCACTATCAAATAATGAGAGATCACCACCATGACCATTTTCCATTGTACGCAGTTTTGCTATAGTTTCTTGATTAGCTTCCCTTTCTCTTACTTCAGCATTTTTCATAAAGGCCATATTCATGACACCTGTCTTTCCTACGTTTTCTTTAATATTATTATTATTTTCTTCTTCTTGTTCAGCTCTCTCAAAATCATCTAGAGTTTCCTTTCTATTTTCATCATCATCATCAGAACCATCACGATCTAATATCTTATTCTTTAAACGTTCTCCTTGTCTCAACATTTCTTCCATCTCTTCTCTTGTTTCTTGATCATTAGTCATACCATGTTTGATCATATCTCTTGCCCATTTGGAATTAGTCTTATGTTTCAAAGTCATTCTTTCTTTAGCTCTAGCAATATCAAGTTCTGTATCACTTTCATCTGATATACCAGCCATTTCTTTATTTCTCAATAGTTCCTTCTTCTTAATTCTGTGATAAGATTTAGATTTTATCTTCTTTAATCTTCTTGCCTTTCTCTCTTCACGGAACATTAATTCTCTCATTAATCTAACTTCAGCAGTTTTCTTTCTCATTTCTTCCGGTGACATTTTAGCTGTAGCTAAATCCTCAAATGTAGAATCCTTTTGAGGATCCACTAAATTACTTTCTTTCAATACTTGATCAATTTTATCTTGTAATTCAGTCTTGGGTTCATCAGTGGTTCTGGTAAAAGCTGAAGCGTGATTATGTTCCGTTGTCGGATTCAATGGGAAAACTAAATGATCAGCTCTTCTATTTTGTTGAATAACATCTTTCCATTTATTCACTTCATCCTTAGATATTTCATAAGCTGCCTTACGTTCATGTCTTTTTTGAATTCTTTGAGGTAATGGTACTTCAGTCATGGTGGATTTCCCGTTAATTAAAGTTGCATCTGCAATGGCCTCTTTATCATCTATAACATTCATCATATCAGTTAAACTTAATTTAGTCTTTTGAGTCTTGCTTGCAGATGGTAAGACAAATTCATTTTCTTCACCAGCACCGTAAGTATCTAATCGTTTTGGATTGATTCTAGATGAATCCTTTAATAATGCGGAAGTAATATTTCTAAGTTCCACATCACCTTCATCACTAGAAATTTCATCAAATGGATTTTCTTCTTCTTGTTCGTCGTCGTCATTATCATCGCTGGAGGAGGACCCTTCTTCACTGCTATCGCTGCTGGAACTCATACCGGATTCCTGATCATCATTTTGCAATTCAAGCTGACCTGCTTCATTGTCACTGTTATTTTGTTGTTGTTCTGTAGAAGTTGCTTTAGAATCTAAATCCCAAACAGCTGATAGAGGCATCAAATCTTCTTCATCAAATAGAAGTATATCCACCTTCATCTTCATCTTCATCATCGTTGTAGTTCTTATCTTTTTTACCATTTTTTTTTTGGATTTATCACGAATAGTTTGAGAGAATTTTGAATTCAATACATCATAATCATCATCAGAACCTAAAGCTTCGTCAGAATCTAATTCTTCATCTTCGAATGAATCGTCACTATCATTATAGTTCTCTTCGTCATCATCATCATCATTATCATTGGATCTACCTCTTTGGACTTTCTTTAATAAATTGACCACAGTCCCGTTAGAACGAGAATTATATCTTCTTGCTTCAGATTCAGAATCATAACCTTCTAATTCCCTTTCTGCTAACTCTAAGGCATTCAAAGCTCTCTTTGAACTTTTGGCCCTTGAACCTGATTTCTTTTTAGCCATCTTGCTCTTTTTTTACTGTAAACTCTATAGACCTTCTTGAATAGAGATGGAGAGTATAGATACTTGTCTATTTCTTCCTAAAATATGAATCTATAGGTTGTTCCAAAGTGTTTTGAAGAGGCCTGTGTTCCTGGTTATTAAGAGAAATCGACTAAAAAAAGTGAAAATTTTCAGCTCATCGCATCTCTGAAAAATTTTAATACAAATACATCATATTATTATACGTAGAACTATATAAAGTAGGTAAATACATAAAGTTAAGGAGAGGGAGAGGAAGCAGTTATAATATATAAAATATATGCATATATTTCAAATCATTGAGATCCTTGTTGTTGTTGTTGTTGTTTCTGTTGTTTGGCCATTTCTTCATGACGTCTTATCGCGGCAAGACGAAGTTGTTGTTCAATGGCCAACGAAGATTGAGTCTTTTCCTTAATGATGGTTTGAATTTGTCCTGATTCTGAATTCAATTTATCAATTTTCTTCTGATAGAATGAAATGGCATCCACGTCACTCTTCTCAACGTAATAGCCTGTCCCGACATCGACCATAAATTTCTTGTTATCTTTAATGGTACCTGGGATATATAAAGATGCGGAAGCTGGAATCAATATTTTTTGTTCATCATTCTTAGGTTGACTAATGGCTTTGATATCAGATATACAATCTGTAAATTTGGTCTTGGCTATCGTTAAAGCTTGTAATGATTGATTGAAATGTTGTAATTCTTGATCAAATTGTTGTTTGACTGCTGTCAATTGTTCAGGCCCCAATTGTGTAAGATCGACTATATAAATATGTATGTAGTTAGTAAGAGAGATCCTTCAAATGGCAATTCATAATGGAAAAGAACATACTCTTTTGTGATGACATGTTTAGTTGGTTTCTTTGTGTTCTTCTTTGTTTGTAAGTTATCTTTCTTCTTACAAGAAGCTTTTTGTTCTATAAACGTTGTTTTCTCATATATAATAATAATAAACTTGTTCTTAGAATTGAACGGGAACATTTGTTACAACCACCATGATAAGGGAAAAGAATATGGAAGAACATGCTTAAAGTACCATAGACCCCGTCCGGAAAATAGTACTAATTGAATTATGAATAATACAGATCCAACGTCCTTTCAAAGTATTCTAGCTGGGGTTAAAAAATTGAGGGAACAGGAAGGCGGTAAAGAAGATGATTCCAAGAAGAAAGCTCAAAGCCAATCGTCGAGGACACCATCTCAACCAATTCAGGCTAGTAGTGGTCCAGTAGTAAATGCATTTAATCAACAAAGAATAATACCAGGGGAAGGCACAAATACTGATAAGGACTTTTCTAGGAAGAGACCATTTACAGGATCTAACTCTAATTCTGTATTGGTAAACACTACTCAGAAGGAAAATCCATTATTAAATCATTTGAAAAATACAAATTGGAGATATATATCTTCAACTGGTGGTAATAAAATATATTATGATTATCTTGTGAGAAGTAGATCTATACTTTTTCTAACATTAAGTTATCATAGATTATATGCTGATTATATTGCAAGAAGAATGTTACCTTTATCTAAAAATGAAAATAATATCCTGATATTTGTTGTGGATGACATTAATTCTGAAGATCCATTAAAAGATTTAACCAAACTTTGTATGTTTAATGGATTCACATTGCTCGTAGCTTTCAATTTTGAGCAAGCTGCTAATTACCTTAGGTATCTTAACCAGTGATACTGTGTACAAAGAAGAAGACGATGACGATCACTTTAGCAGATCTGTACCATGTTTATTTCCATCTTTTGTCATCTTGGCACTTTTAGAACCAAATTGGATTGCTCTCTTGGGTTCATCACAAATATTAGCCAAATGAAGTTTGTTCATGGCTAATTTTCTCAAGATTAATTTATTAATCTTATAATTGATTGGTAGCTCTTCTGTGGAAAATTTGATTACATCAATATCAAGAAAGGGATATCTAACCTCAACACCATTATGTGCTATCACTTTATCATCACGGTTCAAATTTCTATCATATATATTATTAATTTGTTTAGTCAATTCTTTGACCAATTCTTCTGTTGATTTATTGGCAAATTTATGGTATCCACCATATAATTCATCTGCACCTAATCCACTGAAAAGGACAATACCTTTTCTCTCATAAGGCATTATCTCATCGTTGGTTTTTTCTTCATTATAGAGGTACCCATTACCCATCGATGCGAAAAAGAAGGAAATAGCAATAGATAAGTCCATTTCTGTTTGCTTTGGATACATTAAATCAATAACTTTAGGTCTATGCTTTAAGTATTCTTCATAGGAAACATCAATTTGAATTAATTTAATATCAATTTCAGGGTATAAACGTTGCAAAGTTTTATAACTGGATATGGCTAACTTTCTATCAGGAACATCTTTCGGCATCGTCCCAGTTCTTGGATTTTCAAATCCAACGTTTAATAATTCAATAGTTTTTGACAGATTTTTATGTCTTATTGACTGTTTGAAATGTTCACAAATTAATGCTACAATAACCGAACAATCTAAACCACCAGAAAATAATACCGATATAGGTGAATTTTGTATATGAGCAGGATGAATAGAAACAACTCTTTTACTCACTGAATCGAGTAAATGAGTATAAAGTTTTTCAACATTGTCATCAAGATGTGACAAATTCTCATCGTCTAATTCTTCAGAAACATAAAATGGTTTGGAGATCTTACTGTCAGTATTTAATTCTTTCAGTTGACAATCATATTTGTAGATGGTCCCTGCGATACAATCTTGAAATCCTGTCTTACAACCTGTAACACTGGAAATATATAATTCACCTGTTTCATTATCGATAGAAAAGCTTAAACATCGCCTTCCAATAGGATCTCTACCAAAATAAAACATTCTATTTTGAATATCATATATTGTGTATGCAAATTCTCCATCCAATTTCCTTATTACATCTATTATTTCCTTACCTTCCTTTAATAATTGTATAGTATATTGTGTATCATTATATTGAATTTCATCATTGTATAGTTCTCCATTAAATTGTACGACATAACGATCTTTAATCTCAACACATTGCTTCGTGAAAGGTTCCCTTAAGGAAAGAACTGATGAAAACCAAGTAATAGAATATTGTTTCGACACTTTAAATGAAGAATAATTCGGGCCTCTTGCAGCGATATCAGAAATCATAGAATTAAATATAGGGTCAATGTTGCTACATGATTTGATACCTTCGAAATCTTCTTCAAACTCGATCAATTCATCATCAGCAAGAGTGATATCTTTCCTGTCACCTAAATAATGTAATAGTATACCACACATTTATTTCCTCAACTATATAACCCCTTCAGTAGACTATCCTATTAACATAGATGTGACTATTCATTGCCATTGAATTGCAATGTCATCTACTATCTGAATTAGAATCTTCGAAATAGTTTTCTTTTTTAGATGGATCTCGGAAAAATCCTGTAAGGTGAAAGATTATGTAAGGTAATAAAGATACAACGTTATATATAGATATGTAAAGAAAGGGAATCGATACATATTTATAAAAGAACTATCAATTTGGTTGAAAGAGACATCGTCGGTTATAGCATCCATTGGTCTGATATAAAAATTGGTTGTTCAGTAATGAGTGACCAGAAGGAGATATTGGAACAGTTCGATCCTTTAACAAATAAAGACTTCAGTGATAACGACACTGATAAAAGCACAACTGAGTCCATTAACGATCCATCAGATAAGAGAAATAAAGGCCCTAATGAACTAGAAAAAAAATGTGATAGTCAGTCTGATGATTCGTCGCCGAAGGGTACAGAAACTGATGAGGTAGAAAGGGCAATAACGACAGAAGAAGAACAACAAACAAATGGCCATGATGATGAACCATTTTTTGACTTTCAATTATTTATTAAACAATTACAAGATTCCAGATCTGTCCCACTTGTGAAATATATCAAATCATTCTTAGAAAAATTTGTTACACAACGACAATTATGGACTACAGAAGAACAACAGAAATTAATAAATGATTTTAAATTGTTTATCTACGGGAAATTCGACGAGTATGAACCATTTAAATCATTGGATGAGGTAAAATTACATAATGCTAAAGAAGGTATTGAGAAATTAGTCATGGGTAAGTTATATACTCATTGTTTTGCTCCATTTACTAAGAAACGTCTGAGAAATACAGTTCTTTTGGATAAAGGACATAAGCAAGATTTAATTGCTGATAAAAAACTCAGAGAAAAAATTGAAGAATTTAGATTTATTGAACCAGATAATTTGGATATTATAATAGTGAAACCAAATAAATTGAAAACGTTCGTTAATTATTCTGGTATTGAGTTAGATAAAGTGAATAATTTTAAAGCACCTCGTGATAAGATGGTTTGTATATTAAATTCATGCAAAGTTATCTTTGGATATTTAAAACACTATGAACCAGGATCTGATGATGGTGATGCGAAAGGAGCTGATAGTTTTATTCCTTTGTTGATTTATACAATTTTGAAAAGTAAAGTACAATTTTTAGTTTCCAATGTCAAATACATTGAAAGGTTCCGATTGGAGGAATTTTTAAGAGGAGAAGAATCGTATTATTTAAGTAGTATTCAAGCGGCAATCGATTTTATTATGACTTTAGACGTTCGTTCTTTGACAATAAATGATTACAACGTCTATAATGAAAGATATCACCAAAATAAAATAAAGTTGGAAAAAGAGAAAGAAGTTATAAAGGAAAAAAGATTACAAAAGGAATCATCAACGACATCTTTATCATCCAAAGCAACAGATATAAGTAGGCATCCCTTTGATGAAATTACCAATTCTATGTTTTCTGTGTTTAATGATTTATTTATATCTAGTGGAGATGAAGAAAGTTCTAAAGCTGAAGTCGAGAAGGCTACACCGACACATAACACTATCACTACTACTGCGACACAGCAAGTACATATGACAGAAGCACAAGAAGAAGATATAGGTGTCATTGTAGAACAAATGGAGGAAAATGAAAGAAATGAAACGATGTTGACGTTACAGAACATGTTCCCTGATATGGATAAAGATCTTATTGAAGATGTTTGTAGGGCAAAGAAATATAGAATTGGACCTGCCGTCGATGCTTTATTGATGCTTTCTGATTAAATAAATACACGTACATATCATTTAAAAAAAACTATGAACCTATTAATCCGTAATGAATACTAAATAGACACGACTTTATTCATGAAAGTGTAGATTATATTACATAAATGGGGTTTGACGTTCTTCTCATTGTGACGTTTTTAAATAAGTAAGTATGGCAGCGCCGTTGGCAAGAAGGGTTCCCTATTTTTAAGGATGTTTAATAGCCGTATATCTGGAAAAGGGATTCATGTTTGGTATGGATATAATATAAAAATGAAACTATTTCAGTGATAAAACATACATTTGTTCTCTTACTCTGCTAGTTCGGTATTTTTTTCTCATCTTAGAGTTTTATTTCTTTATAGCTTTTAACTTTATCATTTATAAAAATTAAAGAAATAGGAATTGGAAAGTAAATAAAAAGCCACACCTAACCTATTTAAGATGTTGGGATTGTTACGTCTTTTAATCTATTCTACCACAATATTTAATATCATAACGGTAAGGTCAGATTTCTGTAAAATTAACAAAGGAGAAACTCTTAGCCCTGTTTGTGATATCACTTTCAATGAACTCAATGAATTAAACAATTATATTAAGGATGACCTTAATGATTTGACTAAGACTGAATTTTTCAAATATTTTAAATTTGATTTCAATAATAAATGTAGATTTTGGAAAGAAGAAAACAATCCATTATGTTTCAATAAGGAATGTTCCGTTGATGTCATTGAAGATTGGGAAAGTTTACCTGAGATTTGGCAACCTGAAGTGTTAGGTAAGATTAGTACAAGAAATGTAGAGGATAGTGATATCCATGATGATGAGTGTTGGTTTTTAGAGGAGTTATGTGATCATGAAAGAAGGTTACCTGAAATTCCAGATTGTAATTATTGTGACCTTAATGATTTTGAAGATGCCAAATGTCTCCTTGTTGATCTGACTGCCAATCCAGAACGATTTACAGGATACGGTGGGAACCAATCAGCTGAAATTTGGTCTGCTATTTATAATGATAATTGTTTTTCAATCGGGGGTGAAACAGGTGAATCCTTAGCGAAAGAAACATTTTATAGAATAATATCCGGTTTTCAAGCTTCAATTGCTACTCATTTATCAATGGATTTTCTTAATATCAAGACAGGTAAATGGGAACCTAATTTGGAAATATTTATGAAAAAAGTGGGTAGTTTCCCAGAGAGAGTTGCAAATATTTATTTCAATTATGCCATTGTTGGCAAATCTTTATTAAAAATTCAACCTTATTTGAAGGAAATTGGCTTTTGTAATGAATATCACGAAGATGTTAAATCCCAAATAGTGAATATTTGTTCTCAATTAGATAGTTCTATCTTCAATGAAGAGATATTATTTGATCGAAATGAAGTTAGTTTACACTTAAAGGAAGAATTTAAAAGAAGATTCAGAAATGTTACCAAAATAATGGATTGTGTTCAATGTGAACGGTGTCGTTTATGGGGGAAAGTCCAAACTACGGGATATGCAACGACATTGAAAATATTGTTCGAATTAGATCAAAATGATGAAGAAACTAGAAGAATGATAGTAGAGAAATTAACTAAATATGAGTTAATTGGTCTTATAAATACATTTGCCTTATTGTCACAATCTATTGATGCTATTAATCAATTTGAAGGGCAATATCAGAAGAGAATCATTTCTGATGAGAAACTTAAGAAATTAGCCAATTTTTTTGATATTAAGAGGTTTTACAATTTGCTCAAGAAGACAAAACCAGAAGTACCATTGAAAGGAATTTTACCAGTAGATGATTTTGAAGATTTAGTAGCAACAGATGATGAAGAACTTCAAAGTTTTAAGAAATCGATTACCCCTAACTGGGTAAACTCATGGAGAAATACTGATTTCCAGTATTTAAAAGAATTCTTTGAATATATAAAGAGACACTATTTTTCAATTTCCCATTACATTCACAATCGGTTAAATGAGCTGATTAATAATAGGTAAAAAATGTGAGCTTTTTTTTATAAAACATCGTTGTTACTAGCATCTTATATAAATATATACCAAAAAAATATACCAATATTATTCCTTATATTGTGTCGCCGCGGGGTGTGTGTGTCGCTGTGTGACAAAGAATGTGTCATTCAAATAGAAAATGTCTGGGTGTCTCCAGCAGTTCCCGTTAACAGTCATGTTTTTTTTTCCACAGACACTAAATATATCCATATACCATTTCTTGAGTTGAAAAAGTATGACTTATAGGTATATAATAAGCGATCTGGCAATGTGTGGCAGCGGTTGAATAGATCACCTCCATCAGAAGGAGAAAGCGAGACACCACTTTAAAGGGTAATTACAAGCACAAATCCATGCTGAATAGAGCACAGCTTTTTATTTATTGGGCAACACAATTAGAATATTATTTAGTGCCAAAATATATATCCCATGAAACCAAGAAGGGCCAAGACTTTTACAGGTTGTTGGACTTGTAGATCAAGGAAAGTGAAATGTGATCTTCGGCGGCCCAATTGCAGTAGATGTGAACGCTCAGAGTTACAGTGCGGTGGGTATGACATTAAATTAAGATGGTCTAAATTGGTCAAATTCGACCCTTTTGGTGTACAGTTACCTCCATCTCCAAACCCTACTATTACTACCAGTACTACCACTGCAGCTGGTATTAATAACGATAGTAATAATAATAATAATAATAATACTAATACTAATACTAATACTAATACTGATGGAGCCGGAAATAATAACGATGAACCGCAATACCAAAGAAGAAATATAGACTTCGTACGGTACAAAGAAGAATACGTTTTCCATGAAGATATGGATGACGAATTGTCTACATTGCATGCACCTCCACCTGACAAGATTGCAAATAATAAGACTTGGATCATCAAGAAATTTGGTGTCTTTAAAGGAATGGATCAAGTAATTGATAAAAAACTCTCTCCGAGAAAGAAAAGGCGGAAAATTAACCCCATCGCTGCAGCTACGAGTGCTAGTAAAAATTCAGAAAATGCATCATCAAAATCAGTTGTTGTTTCTAAGATCAATAAGCTGAATCCAATTCCATCATCTTCTGTCGTGAGCACCGCTCGAAGTACATCAACGAAAACGCCGACAGAACTAATAAAGATCAAAAATAAACCAGAGAAAATCATGGTTTCCAAGAGTGAAAATAAACGACAGAATCGGAACAACGATAGAAATTCAAGTGGTCCAAACCTGCTTGATTTCGATTCAGCAATGTCAAATTATCCAGGTTATGAATGGATTTCTAATGAATTAAGAGATGATGCCCTTTTGTCTGCATTCGCAATTCAAGGAACTTCAGTACCTGCTTTCAAATCACAGGATTTACCAATCAATAATGGTACTAATGCAACTTCTGCTACCACCTCCCCAGCATCCAGACTTCTTTCAGTTCAACAAAATTCAATATTACCGTCAACAACAGTCTCTTCAAAGCAAATAGACATAAATGGATCAGACATACAGAATACGCTAAGTTTACTATTTCATAATGTAAACTCAACGATACCCAATATGAATCAGGAAGAATCAGGAGATATTTCTACAGAATTTAACATTTCTAATAGCAACGTAAACTCTCCTGACACCCACCTGGGCCTAGATAATATTTGTGTAGACGCACCACATGTGACGGCCTTAGAGTCAAAGATGCCCTCTGTCATATTGGAGAAAATTGATACGAAACCACCCACTATAGATTTTAATTCACTTATTGAAACTTCTCGTTCTTTGAATTTACAAACAACTATACCTACCAAGGGATTATTAGTTCATCCATTGACAAGATTTTTACTTAATTACTATCTAGATAATGTTGCAGACTTAATGACAGTGGTTCCCTTAGCAAGAAATCCATGGAAAACAATATATTTCCCAAGAGCATTACAAGCTTTAGGAGATTTAACAGGACTTGGTAGAACCACCAATTCAAGAAATTCTTTAATTAATGCATTATTAGCTGTTTCATGTTTCAACTTGCAAAGTAAATTTAACAAAAATACAAAAGAACAAACTTTTTTCTTAACTTTAGGTATTGAATTTAGAAAACAAGCTTCTAATTTCTTGAAACAATGTTTACAATCCACCGAATCGAATGAAAAATACAAAGATGTACTAACAGCAATATTATCAATGAACTCTATAGACGTGGTTTGGGGAACAATGGCAGATTGTCAATATCATTTAACTATTTGCGAAGAATTTGTTGCCAAAAGAATGAAAGTGAGACCAAAAATTTCTGAAAAGGCAAGAATATTACATAGAATTTTCTCTTTCCTAAAATTAATTCAAGATAGTACTGCATTAGATAAAGTTAAAGAGAAAGAAATTGTAATCAAGACTGATACCAAAAGAGCTAGACCACAACAAATGACAAATAACACTAGAAATGATGAAAATCAAACTATAGACTCTGATGGAGTCTTCCGAGAGTCATTAAATATGGCTAATGGGAAAATTCAGATCGAATTTGTTAAAGAACAAAGTGATATTGAAAATGATAGTACTGACGCCACTACTCCATCTAATGGGAATAATTCTACCCCACCAATGTTTGGTAATATCATCAGTGATAGTTATTATGAAAAAAATAATACCAACAATACTACTAGCAGTAATTCGTCAATAGACTTGAAATCGGACATATTGGGTACAGATACTATTTATGGTCTGCCTAATTCTCTAATCCTCCTATTTTCAGATTGCGTTCAAATTGTCAGACATAATGAATATTATAATATCCAATATTTAGCTGTCCCAAGAGAATTCACTGAAATATCTGCAAATTTCGAAAAAAGATTACTAAAATGGAAACCTGAATGGAATTTCTTCAAAAATAACGACAAGAAAATCTTTATTAATGATAATGTGGAAGCAGTGTATCATCATACCATGAGTTTTTATTTCGGGTTGATAATTTATTATTATTCTATGGCGAAGAATCTGAATAATCAATTCTTACAATCATACGTTGCGAAAGTTCTTAATCATCTAGAGAAATTAACAGATTTGATTGATAGTAAAAAAGTGGAAATTGTACCTTTGATTTGGCAAGGTTTTATAGCAGGATGTGCAAGCATAGAACAAGAGGTTCAACAAGGTTATAGAAAATGGGCTGCAAACTTAGCAAAATCAGGAATGGGGTCCTATTGGGGTGCAAGACAAGTAATGTTCGAAGTTTGGAGGAGAAGAATGAATGAAGAACAAAATGATAATTGGTATTCTATATATAAAGACTGGGAAATGAACTTAATGCTTTCATGAGTAAGTTTATATGAATATAGCAACATGCATACACAGATAAGAGTAAAAAAAAACTTTTCTTTTACAACACAATTATGTAGCCAGATGAAGCGGCTCTTTTATAATCATCAAATCAAGCTATTATTCTTCATATCTCTCTCTATATGGTTTTGGGAGATATACTTTACTTGAAGGCTTAAAGAACTGCAAGTGATCGAATTCTCTCCTCGTAGATTTTTTGGAGGGCATCACTATGCAATGCATCTTCAGCAGCAATATGTTGGGAAATTTTTACTTCTTCCTTCCCCTGTACCAAGATGGATCCCTAATCCTTTGAGGTTACATGTAGCAACAAAATGATCTATAGATAGTTGTTCGATAATATATTCAGGATAAAGTCCTATTTTACCTAACATAGCATATAATTTACCTGATGCTTCTTTATCATAGCTTTCATTACGATTGCCAGGAGCAGATGATGAAAATGACGATGCTCCACTGGTTCGGTTGGCATGGAAGTGCATTGGAGTTTGTTGAGGTAAAGGTGCCATGCCAGGAGGTGGGGGGACGATACCGTTACCAATCGAAGATGGTTTTGGAACTAGAGGAGTTGTCCCCATGGGTGGTGGTGGCAATATACCTGTGGTAGCTTTTGATGGAAGATGTGCTTTATGAAGTTGTGAATCAGCGTTGGCAGTGGGGATAGCTAAAGGAGATAAAGAAGGCAACGTTGGTTTAGATGCCACCGGCATTGATTTCTTCAATACTTCTGACACTGTTTCACTTACCATTGATGTCATCATTGTGCTCATTTTTTGCATTACCTCAGCCATAATCTGGTCTACATTAGAAGATGTAACAGGAGGAAGAGGAGCTGCTTCCACCTGAGGTTGATTATCTACAGGTAGAGTAAACTCCTGGGGCTTTTTGTTAACTTCTTGAGATTGTTTTTCTAAAGGAGTCAAATGATGTTTTTGTGATGTCATAGCAGCATATGGTTCATATGAATTATTAAGTTGGTTTGGTATCATGTACTCATGTTCTTGAATTGATTCTACATCTTTTACAGAAGTTTCTAGTCGATTATCATTATCAACCTCTGTTATATCGATAGGGGAATCAGTAGACAAGGCAGGATTAGAAGCATTTGAACCGCCAAGGTATTTCTTGTCTACTTCTATATCATAGGAGGAATATTTCTGTATTAATGCATGATCAGCCAAGGCTGCCATAGCAGCTCTTTGTTCAGCTTCTCTGATGTTAGGTCCGTCACCTTTACCCAAGAAAATGTCACCTAAATAAACTTCAACGCTAAATGGCGAGTTTTCAGTAAGCTTTGTGTAATTAATTTTGGCTCCAATATTATTAAATTGTAATAGCTCACCCAATTCACCTTTTGCATTCCTGTTTAAAGGTTCTCTGAACATTAATGGTCCTAAGTTTTCAAAATGTTCAGTAGAAAGTTCTTCAAGCCAATCTGAAACATCTTTAAATTCTGTGGCAAACCTATCAACGACTAAAGCTCCAATATATGCTTCCACGCAATCCGCATAATGTTTGGTCAATCTATCTTTAATCTTCATAGAGGAACGTGGGATATTTTCCTTTAAACGTTCTTTAAACCCTAATTTTTCACTTAGTTTTTCGAGATTGTTATTATTTACAATTGCATCTTTCATTTTAGATAAAGCACCTTCATTAGCGTACGGATATTTTTTATATATGATAAATGCAATGAAGGCACCCAACCAACTATCACCTAAAAATTCAAGACGTTCATTACTCATGATAGTCTTCTGTAATTCCGTTAATCTGACGTTCATGTTTGGTAAACTTTTATGAATGAATGCTAAATGTTCTAAATTAGGATCAGTACAAACCGGATATGAAATAAATTTATCGACAGGAGATTTACCATTTTCGAAATGATGAGCTTTGAAAATAGCTTCCAAATCAAATGAATTTCGCATGTTTGTTAAGTAATTTGCTACATGCACGGCAGGACTGTTGGCAATGGTTTGTTCTAAGGGATTACCATTCCTTGTCATATATTCTCTTTCTTCAAATGATGGAGAATATTCATAGATAACTTTAATGGATTCATTCAGAGTAGCACATGCATTTTGAAGTTTATAAAAATTTCTCAAATTTCTAGCATCCTTTTCTTCATAAGGACTATCTAAAGGTATCAAATTGGTGTCCATTACTCTCTCTTGATTTAATAAGCTTCAAGGTAAAAAAATTATAACGGCTTCCCAATGGTATAAAATGGGACTTCTGGTTCTCTTGCTCACGTAAAAGAACGTTCATTGTTGAACTAGTTTAATTGTGTGGCGAAAGATACTGCCATTATTATATTTTCTTATTTTCGTCCCCTCTCTCTCTAAAATTTTAGACATCGCCTTTAAATATTTGAGCGGCCGAAGCATCATTTTTGATTGACAACTGTATGCCCCCAAGAAGGATATGTTTGCTACAACGCAGAGTGATAACTACTTGAAAAATGCGGTTTTGGATGTAGTATACATCCTCACTGGGTCAATAGATGTACAAATAGTACGGAATAACTACTAAACTTCATACGAGGTATCTTACTAGGACTTTCTAGGATTCTCCGCTGATTTGCTGGTATTTCTTAGTATTTCCCTTTGCCGTCCTTTCATTAGACAGATAACTGTGCCACCCTTATGGTTCAAATTGACAATCCGGTTAATTCTTTCTACTTCATATCGTAATTTATACGTTAAGAAAAGATCATTTTTGAGAGTGATATAATTACGAACTGTTCCCACACAAAGAATATTGGTAAATTCGTCTCCTAAGTGGTATTATCTTCATGTCGATACATTGTGGGAAAGACATGGGATGCTTTCATCTCTATGGAACCCTCTATAGAAACTGTATATAGCATACAGAAACTAACATTATCAACATAAAATATCGGAACAGAGAGTTTTACATAATATTCTAGCAGGAATAGGCAATTCTTCTACTACGGCAACCAGTTGTTATTAGGTAGAGGTCGGTGGACCCAACCATACTTAATAGAATAGTTAGTAGATATATGATGTTTGGGTATTATACTGCGTAGTGTATTATTCAAGAATGTACCTAATAATTACATTATTTTTATCCTGGAAATAGTTAGTCTAACATTTGGTAAAGTGCCGCTTAGTTACGATCACAAGAATATTGAGATAATTGATTTAAAAATGAGTAATATCGACGAGACAATGGAAGAATTATCTGATTCACAAGTAATCATGACTCAGAATGAGGATTTGATATGTTAGAAGATGTTGAAGACATTAACACATCAGCCGAGGGAGACAAACCATCTGTTCATAAAGGTAAGTCTGCTGTGGGTGTTGCTGCGTTTTTAAACAATAGTCAGATTTCTCAAGCTGATAAAGATATTTTTATTGCATGATTGGAAACCAGAGGTTCTCCAATGAAATCGACAAATGGAGTTCCCAAGCAAAAAACCATTTCGGATATCAGATACTCTCTTAAGAATTTTGATTCTTTCGATGGGGAAGGTGAAAACAAAGTTACCATGGACACTGGGCTCGGAGGCTTCTATATAAAATCGGGAAGGTCGAGATTCTAGGTGCATATGCTGTTGATTTGTTAGGTGACCTCTTAACAGGTTCTGCAGCAAACTGGTTCTTCGATAACATCGAGAGAATCCCAAATCATGAAACTAAGGACTTCCATTTCTTTGTAGATTTGATTGTAGATAAATAAAAATGGAAATATTACGCCAATGAGAAGGTGGAACGCATCAAGAATCAAACTCCCGAAGATGTGTCAAGTTCGAACAGTTTGTTTCAGATTTAGGTCATGGTTACTTCACTGACGATGCTGCAAAGTGTTCGTTTATATCATCTCTTCCAGAAAATTTAAAGCTTTACGCTAAATTGAATACATCTATTTCAGCTGACGCAGCTTATAATTGGGCAATTCCTCTTTTACAGGATAGAAGGATTGAGAAGAGATCTCGATATGACAATACTCATCGAACCAAGAAGAAGATACAGGTGAACAAGGTTAACAAGAAGTGTTGTCATTGTAGTAAATCGGGCATGATGACAGCACTTGTTAGACTCTTCATCCTAAAAACGAATCCAAACAGGTTTAGTGGTAAAGTTAACCAAGAAGGTGTAGCCTATGATATATCTATTGCTCAGGGCTAGACCATCAAGTAAAGCTCTGTACCTTTAGCACTTTATCCGCAAACGAAATAGTTGTAAGACAGGGTCTTATTCAAAACATGTTCTTATATAAGACGTAATATCAAAGAAGTTAAAAGACAATCGAAACCATCTATGAAGCTTTAAAGAGCAGTGACTGGTCATAAAGCACCAAAAATACAGCGAAAACCCGCTTAACTATGTAAAAACAGGAGGAAATACGTAAAGTACAAAAATGTGTTATCTTCTCTATAATGTCCCCTATATACTATTATAGAAGTACTTAATGAATATCCACTCGACCAGTAGTGACAACTTCGTGAAAGGTTTCTTCAATAAATTTGAAGAAACCTTTTTTTTGGTAGGCATTTGACGAGAATAGAAATTGTATCAGGAACAAGACAATGCTCAATCCGATATATTCTAATATCATTGAGGAATAGCAGCTAATTTAATTGAATTATATAGGATCCTGTACTATAGTTGAAAGGCAGTGTATGTCTTATCTCCTAATGAGAAATGTAATTCGAACTTCTTAGTAAAAATCTTGGAAAATAAATATCACTTTTACCTAAGCTCTAAAACACGTTATCTGGTTGCTTTCTAAACAGACCTACGAAACTAGTGGAAGGTTGGAAAATATTGAGAGTTTTTTTGAAGGTACACCTTGAAAAAAGATGAATAATCACAGTCTTTTACACAATCTCCGTCATTAGAGAAATTCATAAATTGTTACTGCTCTAGAGAAGTGGTAGTGGTAGGTTCATTAACACTGATCATGTAATAACTTTTGCTGCATTTATAGTTTCATCATATAAGGGTTAGACTTGAGACTCGAAGGGATTAGACTCCTCTAGATATACACTCTCAGAATAGGCATGATTTGTATCCTCAAGTAGTTCAGAAAATGTGGAGTAGTTCAATTTATCACCCAACATGTATTTCATTTTCAGCATAAAGTATGCTTGATAAGTCTGACGTTCCTCTTCTGTGACGTCTTCAGAATGATTCACTTCGATATATTCTTCCTTGGAATCGCTCCCATGCATGGAAGGGATGACATATATTTCATACGGTGGATCGAAAAACACATTCAAGACGTTAGTCATTGTTGGTTTATAACCACGCCGGACTGCTCGAATTCTGTAAACAATCAACAAATCCCTGTATATTATTGCATCCTCCTTAGAAAACCCATAAAATATAGCTTGAAGTGGAATGCTGGAATATTGAGAGGGCGGTAAAAATAACATCTTAGTTGGTTTGCCGAGAGTCCTAGATAACTTACAGCATTCCTTATAACAATAGCCCTCATACTGAACATTTGTAAGAAGATGTATACTTTGGAGTAAGCCCCAGAAGTCTACAGCAGAAAAATGATATTTAGTTTTAATTAATTCTTTACCTGCTTCTTCGATATCACAAGAATAGAAACCTTCTTCCTTAAAAAGGTTTGGACCTAATACAAGTAGAGTGGAAGTATCACCTTTTAACATCTGTTTGTGGAACGGAGTCTCTAACATAGTATTAGGGAAACTACGTCCTTTATCAGTAAAGAAATATTTCATGATACACTCTTTGAAAATCCAACTTGACGACACTCGGTTATCCAGAGCAAAAGTAGTAGGTTCATCTAAAATCCAACTTTCTTGTTTTACGGAGTATGTGTTTGTAGACGGTGTGCTGCTATTAGAGAAACAGTTTGATAGGAACCCCCAAATTTTATTCTCTATTCTTGACTCCGGAAATGGTTTCCTTAACTTTAAGCCGTTGATAAAGGCAAATTCCATGTAAAAACTCTTCGTTTGTTTTTGTTCCTGTGTCAGCTTCTGATTGGGACATATATCAGCTTGAAAAAATCTTATTAATGGTGCTAGTTATGGATGCCAACCTCGGTTCTGTTCCATTGTTGATGGTAGACGACGTCCATGTGATGAAAGTTTTATCTATCTATGTTAAATTTTGGAACCTCATCGTTCATCTGCTGTGAGAATAGAAAAACGCGGAAGATTGTGAATATCCGCGTAAGGCGCTGCGCTTCAACGGCAAAAGGAACAAGGAATCGCTGTATACAGTACTATACTATAGAATGCAGTCTATAGTATTCCTGAGAAAATATAGGTCAAATACCATTATCTGATATGCCATATCTATCAACCTTGATCAGATTGCCCTATTGGATTTTGATATCATAACTACCACCCTCAATTCCGCTTGCATCGCCAACAAATAGCCACTTGTGTATCACATTCCACTTTACGGTGTCCAGAAATCACACAACCAACGTACCTTCTATGTCAATAATTGCTCACGTTTATTCCTCTATTTATACATTCACTTTGATTCTTGATACCGACTTATTTCTGATAGCTTCCCCTTCCTATTGCGAAGCTTTTGATCTTAACGAAATTAATCAAAAATCAGAATGATAAATACCACACATATTAATTCGTAGCAGACATAAAGAAAAAATTGTTCTTCTTCATACTTCTTATTCTCGATTTCTTATTGAAGAAGTAATAAGACAATACAAAAGAAAAGAAGGAACTGAAATTTTTCATATTTGGAGGGCTATCAGTAGAAAAGAACAACCAGAACTTCGATAATGGTAACCCATTACCTTACTCTCCAATGAGTTCTCAAGTTACTCAAAATGATTACTCCTAGTTGACCACCCAGAAGACGTTTTAGCAAAAAAGCCCATTTCACGAGATGCAGACATCCAGGAGTATCAGAGATCATTCTTGCTGAGTGTCAGAAATATGAAATATAGAAGCAGAGCTACATAACAAACTATTAAAACAATAACAATAATAACCAAGTTATTACATTCGTGGTAAATGGTTTTATAAGGGAATTTCAACTTGAAGAATATATGAGATAAGACTCTTTATAACATTATTCGGTTACACTATTCTGTCCTTTGTATGAAATATATATAAGTACAGACAATTATTAGAAGTACCTTATAATAGAAACCCTAAAACAATATATCCGCGGACAAAAATGCCGTAGAATCTATTCCTTATGCTGATTTGAGCCCATCTCAGAGGCCTGAGACTGTTACACGACCCCTGTAAAATAGACTTACTTCATAATCAATAAGTTGGGTAAAAAATTTAATCTAAGTACATGTATTCCGCACCCTACAAACCGATTTTTCAAAAACAAAGTGACCTAAATGCCACTTCTGAAACTCATTTAACCAGCATACAGCTCTTGTTTCTTTTCCTGAATGCAACACAAACTTTAATTAAATTCTTAATGCTACTACTTTTTGTGAGAAACTATCAGTTGAAAATTAAATAAGCTCTTGTGATACTTTCTTCCAAGGTAAGGTAAGCCCCAATGCACCTAACGTAATAGCGTCTGAGCAAAAACCGAGCAAATCGTTAGTTGACGTGACAATTGGTACAGAAAACATTTGGTAAATTATTAAAATTCCATGATAAAAAGCCCTAAGTAACTCTTTCTTGAATACCATATTTAGCTACTTGTTGGTTTTACTATAGTATGTAAGTAAATATCAGGAGCAAGTTCCATATATGAAGACATGTTAAATGATCGGGAGATTTTATTCAAGGATGACTTATAGACAATCAAAAGTAAAGAAGTATTTCTTTAATCAATGTTTCGTTTCGTGAATTGTAAAATTATTCAATATTTATTATTAATTCACTTAAATTAATATTTACATTTACAGAAATAATAATTGATAAATTATAATATTTTGACAGCCAGTTATTATATTTACGTATTATAATAAACAAAGTTAAGGTGTCAGTTTTTGGATAAGAAATAAATATTATTTTCACCTCATATGTAGTCTATCCAGCGAGCAACGATGTTAGTTGCTCGCTGTTGATGACCCTACAGGATCTTATCCATCCTTTTTAAATATAACTGCAACCAGGGCGAATGACAGACACTGAAACATTTAGTTTTAGATTTTTAAAGTTAGTGCTGATATTAAACATATTGGTAAATTAAAATAGCGATTGATGTAGAATATTGGTGTTTTAGTTGCTGTTATGTTGTGCTTAGCTATGCATATCGCCAGTCAGGAGCAGTTGTGAAGACCAATTATCGGTACATAACTTATGGTGGATAATTCCAAAAGTAAACAAAACTTACCAAAATACACGTTAAAAGCGATAATATTTGAGGACCTACAGAGCCCATTTGTTTTAATTTTCTGTTTTTACCGCGAGTTTAGCCAGCAGGAGTCCAAAAAAACAAAACAAAGAGGAAAGAAGCAAGATGGTAAATCTACGTACATTTATGAAGTGATAAACACCATAGACACCAGTATGTACTCCGGGGGATTTCTTGGTTAAATTATTTAGGTTCAAAATTCTTGAAGGTGTAGTGCCTTGTTTTTGTTAGCGCGTGAATGTGCACTGCATGGGCGGTGACGGTCTACTACACTGCGCGCCTTTCTGAGAAAAATGACGGTCGACTGCATTTCCAGCCGGTCAACTGCAGAGATTGACGGTCGACTACATTGCCTTGACGGTCGACTACAATTTTTGAAGGTCAACTGCATGGCAATGAAGGTCTACTACACCATAAATGTATGGGTGCCACATATTGGAAATATCTTGTCACAATCAAAGCTGTTATACGTATATCGTTTGTTTACCCTTCTGTATAGTATTTACGTGTACTTCCTTTCCAGCATGTTTCCGTGTTTCCCAAACATACAACCCTCTGTAATATTTCGTGTGTACTTGTTTGTTTGCTTAAATAAAGATCAGCCTACATTACCTCTCATAATCCTCTTTACCATCACAAGAGAACCCAAACAACTAATGGTTTAGAAATGATTACTATATCTGAAACAGTCGCTGTTATAGATGGCTATGTTATTCTGACTTCCAAAGATGAACATGGTGTCGAAACCAAGACTATCAAACAACTCACCGAAAAGACAAGGTACTTCTCTTTCGTCGAAAGAACAAAACAATCCAATCAAAAATTGGTGGACCTCGATGAATTCCAAACCGCTTACTCCAATTCCAGTCTTATCCCTGTTGCATCGCAGGAATTGTTTGAATACTGTACTACCTACGAAAGGGAATTTTACACCACAGATGATGGGTTCGCAATCATTAACGCTAGGACCTCCAAAAAGTACCGTCAACGTGGACAATCATTCACTGTCATTCCTGTCCATTTCAAGAAGAAAGCTACCAAATATTTATATTATCGAGATGCAAGTACTTCCCTCACTGGTGGCCTCGATTTCTCTGTTGAAAGAAGCATTATTCACTCTAGAGACTCTTCATTTTTTGAACAAGAAATGAACGTAGGTGAAATCAAGTTCTCAAATACAGATTTGAATATCTTAAAGAATTATCACCAAGTTCAACCACAATTTGTTGAATCTGTCTACGAGATATTTATTAAAATTTACGCATCTGTTAGAGAAAACTATCACCGCCGTCCATACATCCATTCGTTCGTTAATGGTGGCTTCGGTGAAGTGTTCCCCAAGGATCTACAAATACCTACCATCCAGAAGTATGCTTCCTTAGGTGCAGCATTTATTTACTTGATCGAAGTATTCCCTCAATTGTCGTTTGCTGAAGGTTTCACCGCTGAGGTAGAAATTGCGCCTCCCAAATCCATTGCATCCATGGCTGATTGGTTTACTACAAGATTATTACCAGGTTCCAACTCCTCTATGTGGGTATTATTGTTCAGAATATCTTGTTATAACTGGACGGATGGTTCTGTGGCCTATCCTGACGTACATACTTTAAATACTTATCGTCAACTTGTGGACTCCATTAGGGCTTTGGCCACTTATTCTGTTTTGTATAGATATCTCAATAACGGAGTCATTCCTGGTGATTCAAAGGCTGACGAAATCTTCTTTAATCATGTCAGTGAATCTTGGAATTGGACCAAAACTATGTATCAAAGGTTGACCACTGCCTACATGGATTACAATAAGTTTAACGTCAAGGTGTGCCAACCGGATGCCGTTTTGATCTCTGGTAAGAGATTCTCCAGAACGTACATCCAAGAATTTTATACCAACATGACTGCCAGGTTTGATGGCAACATTGATAAATTAAAACATTACTTCCTCAAGCTCTGGTCCGTGAAACATATTGCCGACACCCTTTTAAATTCCGGAGCAAACTCCAATTTTTGTGAAAGTAGAGCTGCTCCCAAGGATTCATTGTTTCTTTTATTTACAGAAAAACAATTGTCTTTGCAAATGCCACAAACTGTTCCAGAAGTTACACTCGACACCGACGTTGTGACACAAATTGTATCAGATATGGGTGTGTGTGTAATGTGGATGATATACGTTTCTGCTACTGGTCCTTATCGTTTTCCTGACATGGTTATTTTGAAATACGCTGGTAACAACAGAAACTTATTTATCGATCCAGAAACCAGATGTTTGGAAATCATCACTTCATATTCCAAGACAAGACGTGAGGAATACTTGTGCAAGACGTTGGATAAACAAACGTCTGACTATTTGTTTTATTATATTTTTGTTGCAAGGGCTGTATTGAAACACTCCATGGGTGAGAACTATGATGGTATGAGCAAGGATTTATTCCAAGATACTAATACAGTGGCGGAACAGTATTTGTTAAGAAATTATCTGTCAAGATCTGTTGGTAATGGTGAATCGGAGGAAGACTGGGATCCGGTTAGATACTCAAAGATTGTGTTAAACTCCTTTGTATTTGTTGATTGCGTGTCACATTCGTTGATGAATTATAGCAAGTTTGCTGCGTTTATGAAACTGTACCCTGCATCAATTAGTGGAACCTCCAGGCTCTCCTTCAGAGAGATGAGGCACGGGATGATCAAGCTTATTAGGGAATACGTTAAAGTAGAGGGTGAGAGTTTCGAAGTGATGAACATGAAGGAGAGGTTGGCTGGTCATTCTGCGGCTACAGGTCAATCTGTGTATGCCAATGATGTTGAAACTGGTACTGGGTCGGATGCGTCGTTGGAGGAGAAATACGCTTCCTTAATCAATAGTGCCTGGCAGAATTGGTTGGGGCTTGGTTATGGCAAAGAAAAAGAAGAAGGTGAGTCTGCTGTAGCTAAGAATGCATGTGTCAAGAAATACTTTTCATCAAATGGGTCTATCAAAGATTTGTTTGTTGCCGGTAAGAAGTTGTATGGTAAGGAATTTCAATTCAGAGAAGGTCAATTTGATGTTGCTGTGGAAATTTATTTATCAGGCACTCAGATCATCCCTATCCAAGCTCTTCCAGGTTTTGGGAAAACTGCTCTGTTTCAGATTCCTTTGGTTGCACTATCTTATGGTGAACAAAAGACTGTTTCATTTGTGTTTGTCCCTTATGTTTGTTTGCTATCGAATATGAAGCTCAGACTATCTTCATGTGGTATCAACTGTGGTATTCTCAAGGATCTGTTTGTTAATGGTCCAGCTGTTGAAGAGAAGAATTTGTTTTGTGATGTTTACGTTGGCACCTTTAACGATTTAGGTTCTGAGAATTTTGTCCGGTTGGTCAATAATTGGTACAATATATATCAAGAGTGTATTCTAGGTATGATTGTCATTGATGAGTTTCACAACTTAGAGACTGAACAATCGTACCGTGGACAATCTTTTAGATTGATTCCTGAGATTAACTTTAATCTTGCTTGGAAGGTGGTGGTGATGACAGGTACTGCTGGTGAAAAGGGTATGGTCAAACCTATGAAATTTATTGGTTATGACAAGGAGATGTGTACGTCGATGGTGTCCAATAAGAACAGAATCTTGTACTTTGATTTGGTTAATCAAATTCCTCTCAAGAATATTGTGAAGAAGTTCCAAGTTTTTGAAAGATCTACTGTGGCAGAGACTGAGGTGGAAAAGTTGGTAGATAGATTCATGGAGTATGATACCAAGTCCAAGGTGATTATTGTTTGCAAGGAGAAGGTTACTGTTGAGAAGTTGTATTTCAGGCAAGATTCTGAATGGGTTCATGGGGATTTACCATCTGAAGAGAAGATTAAGAAATCAAGAAGATTTATTGAGGATGAGAAATGCAGAATAATGATAGGGACGAAGTTGGTGTCAGAGGGTATTGATATCAAAGCAGTCAAGTTGGTGATAATGCTTGATTACCTTCCATCAATTGGGGAGTATATCCAGACGGCAGGTAGGTTGCGTGAAGGTGGGGTATGTCTTTCCTATTGGACCAAGAGAAGTGTTCAGACAAGTTCAGTGAGACCAGATGTTTGCATTATTAAACAGGTATCCAAATTTTATGATCTGAATTACGACGGTCATGATTTATGTTGTGGTCATCATCATAATATCCCAGAAGATGTTGCTAATATGTATCATTATTTGAATGGTGATGGTCGTCCAAGAGTTGTGGAAGTGGGTGCTAGTATTGGTGATTCTGAACATGTTGGTAATGTTCATTCATTTTCTTCTGCTAATGAGTCTTCTGTGTTTGAGGATTTGGGTCCAGATATGGATCAATCTGATAATTTTATTACTTCTAATGATAGTAGTTTTCCAGGTTTAAGTAATGAGGTAGATATGCCTGATAATTTGGAAAATAGTAGTCGTGGATTGGTGAATGAGGATAGTATAAATGATGATAATAATAATAATAGTGATGAAATATTGCCTACCCCAAGAATTGTCCTTTTACCGTTTGATCATGGTCCTAATAAAAGAAGAAGAATAATATCCATGAAAGACGAGATTAATGGTCTTTTTGGTTCTGCTAAGAATGTATTTGAATTTATTGGAATTCCATCCAAACTCTGTTCACAATTATTTTTTTATGGTTTGAATGAAAGTTGTTTGGATTTCCCCTTGTCTGTTGTTGAGAATCCTTGTCCTGATTGTCTTGGTGCTAAAGATGGTGGATGTGTCTGCTGGGAACTTGGTCCTGCTAAGGTGAGAAGATTTGGGTTTGAGTTTATTTTGTTGTTGAAAATGATCATGTCAGAAAAAGAATTTGATGGTGTGAGGAAGCATTGCCTCGATAGGGGCCTCCATGCTGTCATGTTGAAATATGGTCGTTCGAAATCTATTTTACTTGATAAATTCAAGACTAGTGTTCTAGCCAAATTTTGTGAAATTATTGTTAGCAAACCTAAGTTACCGGTGCCTGGTGAGTTGTTTAGCAATGATATGGTCATGACAAGGTGTTATAATATGATGTGGGAGGACACGTTTTTGCACATTACGCATTTCCTCCTGTTTTTACATAGTTAAGCTTGTTTTCATGTAATTCCTACTAGGCGCGCTTAAGGTGTGTTTTTTGAAAATTGTAATTCCTCCTTGTCCGCCATGTAATTCCTTCTAGAACCCAGACATCCCGAAAAAATCTTGACAGTTTAGTTTTTCGCGGTATGGGTGTTACACTGTTAGCGCCTCACCAAAGCGGCTTTTTCTTGCACTATCTTCGCGGATTGTAATTCCTACTTGTTACAATTGTAATTCCTACTTGTGACAATTGTAATTCCTACTTGCCACCTATGGGATTCGAACAGACATCAAATGGTAAATCCTACTTGCCACCCATGGGATTCGAACAGGTAACAATTATGTGGACACAATGATCTTATCGGAAGTCTGATGAAAGTTCGATCGTAAGTATTTTCCAAAGTTATAGTGGTTACCTATCAATATTATTACATTGTCATGATCAGAATTTATCGCAGAGTAACATAGTTGGAAAGGAGATCTGTATAGCTAATATTGAAGAATTGAAAGAGAGTTTCTGGAATTCCCGGTTTTTGTTTAATATAGGTTACCAATATATAACAATTTCGTTAAACAAGTATATTTAAGATATATAATATAATTAATAATCAAAAATAAACAAATTTTGGACATTTCTGATATATATCTTGTAGTTTATTCTTAAACATGTAATCATGATATTTAAAATGTATATAGTTGTAGATTGTACATTATTATAAACCTATAAAAACATATTTCCCCTTACTAGGTATGAAGTTATGATGATTAGTAGATGACCCCTTGTTGTGGCTGTATCCCTGCAAATAATAATAGTTTACTAATGTTTTATTATTTTAAAATACAGTTTTAATGGCATATTACCACATAGTATAGTATCATTTAATATAATAGAATGGTTCACAAAATATTAATTTTTCAAAATTTCTCAGAATTACCAACACCAATAACTCGACCAATATTAGTCGTAGTTTCGAAGTAATAGATTTAATATGCTTGTTTGTATTGGTATTCCATTATAGAATAATATGGTCCATCGATAATGTTTGATTGTTAATATATTAGTTGTTCAAAATTAAATTATCAACATTTCACCATTATTGGTCATAACATGGTCCATGTGGATGGTAGTTCAGAAGTTAAGGTCTCATTATGTTGTCTATAATTATGCTCATCTTTTGGTATAATACAGTTTATCCATCATCCCTGGTTTGTCAGATATCGTCGGTCAAAGTGTCAGTTTTTGCCACACACCAATTATGACCATAACCATGTCAATATTGGTGCTAGTTGGGAAGTTAAAGCCAGTATATGATGTATTAATTGGGTATTGTCTTGTATTAAAATATAGTTTGTTCCTGGTCCATGGTTGGTCATATATTAAATTTTCCATTTTTATGTCACACCAAAAACGACAGATGGCTGTGGAAGTTGCAAACAAAGAGCTGGGATTGTAGGAACTACTTCATTTTGTAGGGAATATAGACTAGTATCACGATGGAGAGTACCAGTTTCTGAATGTTTGATTTCGTCCAGTAGTTCTTGGTCGTAAATAATAGGGGCTAACAAAAAGTGCCGATTACTCCGAATTACTGCACACGCAGTTTTCAACTTGGAGATTCCACAACTATATTTTCTGAATGCCCGTGATTTACTCTCTCTAACGAGCCTTTAATATATTTGGAGTGTCTGTTATTGAGCATTTTCGTTTTTCATAGTGCAGTATAGTGCCAGTTTGTAAGTCCGTCAATTTTCATTATCACAAAAAGTTATCAGTATATACGGATAGCCCGGTTCGAGTAGACCAGATTTCCTTGTATTAATCTTTCATTTGCTTTTATTTTGTTTGTTTTGTCTCTGTCTGTAGTTGTTCATACGTGTTCTTTATGTTTGTATGTGTTCACGTTAAAATTTTTAGTTTTTCAACAACGAAAATTAGCAAATTTTATAAGACGCAACACAAAGAAGATGTAAAGAACACTTATTTACACAACGCAAACAGAAGTACCTTTCAATATAAAGACACCAAGGAATCATGTCAGACTTGAATAGCCAAAGTATTAATGTTTCTGATCGCATCAGTATTGTTGATGGCTTCTTTGTTATGGTTGAAACCAGTGAAAACAATGTTACCAAGAAAGTTATTAAGAATTATGAAACCTCAACCTGGAAGTTAACTAACAAAGAAATCACCATGGTATCAAACTATAAAGATCGCCTATTTGATATCACTAGCTATCATACTGAATATCCAAACTCAGAATTGATTCCACATAACAGCCATTTGTTGTTTGAAAATTGTACCACTATTGAAAAAAAGTTCTATCCTACTAACGAAGGCTTTAAATCAGTGAATTCAAGAACTTCCAAAAAAGACATCTCCGAATCTCAAACCTACTCAGTCATTCCTATTCGCCTTAAAGGATTACCTAATAAATACCTGTATTATAAAAATGATACTGATAATATCCAATCTTTCCTGAACGTCACTATATCCAGAGATATTATTCAATCAAGAGACTCCAGTTTCTTTGAACAAGAAATGTGTGTAGGAGAAATTAAGTTTAATGAAGCTGACTTACAATTATTACGGTCTTTCCATGCTTACAAAATTGAAATGGAAAATTTATCTTCAGGAGCCTTTTCTGCGTGGTACCCCGAAGTAAGAAGATTATACCATCGTAGAAACATCCACCATTCCTATGTTAACCCCACCTCAGGAGAAGCGTTTCCAAGGAGTTATAAGAAAGAAACAAGAGAGAAGTATGCTAGATTAGTTGCACCATTTTTATTCCTAGCCAAAATTGTAGATAGATTGTCATTTGCTACAACCGTTGCAATTCCCGAATATGTTATTGAAGATGCCAATTCCGTTAGTAGCTGGTTATATGCAGTTCACTCCGACAGTGATTATTCGGCTTTGTGGATCCTCATGATGAGAGTTTGTTGTTTCAATTGGACTAGTTTGACTTCTGAAATTCCTGTTGTTCATAAAATCAATGCGTATCGTGAATTTTTTGATGGTGTTAAAGCCTTTGCCACTTACGGTATCTTAGTTCGTGTCACCACTTCTTTGGACACTAATGCCGACGATATGTTCTTCAACAGAAACGTAAGTGAATCTTGGAACTGGACTTCAAATATTTATCATAGAGTTGTCCAAGCTTACCAAGATTACAAGAAATTCAACACCAAAGTAGTTCCTCCAGATGCTGTTCTGATCTCTTCCAAGAAGTTTTCGAAAGCTTACATCCAAGTCTTTTATAATGATGTAAAGAACTGTTTTGAAAAAAACCTTAACGATATTAGGGAGTTTTACGACAACTTGCTGCCAGTATCTGCGGCTGCTGACTGCGTATTGAACTCTCGCCATGCTATCATGAACGAAAATAGAAATGTTCCCAAAGTTTCGATGTTATTGTTATTCCCTTCATTTATTTTACAAAGAATCTGTCCTTCATTGAAACCAACATGTGCACCTGATAAGGAATCCATCATCAAGAAGATTACCGAAATGGGTGTGTGTATCATGTGGATGGTGTACTTTTCTGCTGGTGGGCCATATCGTTTTCCTGAAATGCTGGTACTTAAGTATGCTGGTAATCAACGTAATCTTTTTGTCGATCCAGTATCAAGATGTATTGAAATAATTACCCAATATTCTAAAAGTGGAGATGGTAAAAGAAGTTATAAAGTATTGGACAAGATGACATCAGACTATATGTTTTACTATGTTGTGGTTCTTCGTCTCATCCTACGTTCCCAACTTGGTGCTGATTTTGATGGTATGAATTGTGATTTATTTGGTGAATTAGATGATGACGACAGTGAAGATATTAGAGAGATAGATGTTGCCAGGCCAGCTGATGGTCTTGAAATGTCATCATTAGAGTTCACAGACAATATACTCCAATCCTTTCTATTTGTGGACCCTGCTGCAGGTACTCTTATCAATTATAGACAATTCGCCGCTTTTCTCAAAATATATCCGTCCAAAGTTGATTCCCATATGAGGTTAGGTTTTCGTGAGATGCGTCATGGTATGGTTTCTCTGTTGAGGAATTATGTAGAAGCTGATGGTGAAGATGTTACCACCATGGCCACAAAGGAAAATCTGGCAGGTCATTCTGCTGCTACAGGAACGTCTGTTTATGGTGTTGACCACTCACGGGCTGCTGCTGGTATGACTACTGTTGAAATTATCTTTGCAATTAAGGTTATAGCTGCTTGGCATGCATGGTTAGGTTTTGGTTATGGAAAGGATGAGTTGGTAGAAGCAGAAGGTTTAACCAACGGTCAGAAAAGAGGTTTTCCTTTAACTAGATCCCTTAGAGATCTGTATCGTAGTGGGGAGAAGGTGTACGGTAAAGATTTCAAGTTCCGTGAAGGTCAATCTGATTGTGCTATGGAAATATACGCTTCTGAAACCCATCTATTTCCCATCCAAGCTCTTCCAGGGTATGGTAAAACTGCCTTAATTCAACTCCCTTTGGTTGCTGTTGCTCAACAACATAGCCATGTCATATCCTTTGTTTTTGTTCCATATGTTGCTCTTGAGACCAATATGAGGTTGAGATTGTCTACTGGTGGTTTAACTTATGGTGCTGTTAAGAGTTTATTTGCTAATGGTCCTGCTGTTGCCGAAGGGGATTTCAGGTGTAATGTGTATGTCGGTACTTTCAGCGACCTGGCATCAGATAATTTTATCACCATGATGAATGACTGGTACACATTATATCAGAATATTCTCTTAGGTATGGTTGTAATTGACGAGTTTCATAATCTTGTCACTGAACAATCCTACCGTGGCTCCACGTTTAAATCTATCCCTGATATAAATTTTTCATTATCTTGGAAACTAATTTGTATGACGGGAACAGCAGGTAAAAACCTAATGAAAGAAGGGTTGCGCTTCATTGGCGTTGGTGATTCTTTAACTACGAACATTACTGGGTCTGGGGTTTTCTATTATAATTATGTCACCTCAGTTCCGTTGGTTAATGTCGTCAAAACTTTTGATTATTTTGATGACCACGATGCTATTGTTCAAAAGGTTAAATATGTTGTTACCAAATTTCTAACCTATGCTGACGATACTAAAGTAATTATCGTTTGCAGGGAGAAATCAACCGTAGAGTTATTAGGTGCCGTTACTTTTTGTGATTCAATTTGGGTCCATGGGGATTTGCCTACCGAAGTTAAGTTAAAAAAACTACAGGACTTCATTCAGGATTCTTCAAAACGAATTCTGATTGGCACAAAATTGGTCTCAGAAAGTATTGACATACCTGAGGTGAAAATGGTACTTATTGTTGATTATTTGCCTTCTGTTGGAGAATATATTCAAACTGCTGGGAGATTACGTCAAGGTGGGTTGTGTTATACGTATTGGACCAGGAGAAGTGTATGTGAAGATGACAAGCAACAAGTTGATCCCCAGAAGTGCATCACCAACCAAGTTTCCAAATTTTATGGTCTAGCCAATATCGGCCATCAATTATGTTGTGGTAATGATGTTAATATTACCCAAGAACTGAAAAATATGGCTGACTACACCTTAAATGTGGAAACGACTACCAATGAGGAGAATGATGGAGGAATTGAAACCATTGAAGTGGAACCAACCATGGCCAATACCATCGAACCAGCGAATATTGAACTAACCATTAACACTTTGCATCCGCAAGTACCAAGAGGAGGGGAGTTGCAACTGGCACCCAAAAGAAGAAGAATGAATACAACAAAAGATATACTACAAAGTTTGTTTGGAAATTGTACTAATGTTTTTGATTTTTCGGGACTGCCACAAGAGGCTATCAAATACTTACATTTTTATGGGGTAGGAGAAAGCTACTTTGATTTTCCTTTGAAAAGTGCAGCTCAAACTTGCTACAAGTGCCTTGGTGAAAAAGTGGAAGGATGTGTTTGCTGGAAAGATAGTCAAATTAGTATCCGCAAAATCGGTCTTGAAGTGTTGCTGTTGTATAAGTCGGTTTTACCAGGTGGATCGTTTGATGGAGTGAAGAGGAATATTTTAGATGGTGGGTTACACAGGGTTTTGATACAATTTGTCACAAATAAGGTAAGTATGAAAAAATTAGTGGAAGCTAAATTGTCCAAATTCTATACCGCAATGATTGGTTTCCGAAGGTTACGCTACCCAGAAAGAGTGTTCAAACATGACGGACAGATGACCAGCACATACAACATAATGTGGGAATCATTACTCAATCGTAAGTTAGATATAATCTCTTTCTTTTCTACAAAGAGGAGTACGCTAACATTGCCTGAGTTATGGTCCATTGTGTCAGAGTCGTCATTTGATGAGAGGATTGTAGCTCTAAGAAGAGTTGGGAGTAGCAGGTACGGGAGGTACGCTTTTGTTATTCAACATGGCGGTAGGATTGACTATTTATTGGATGCTATAGGTTTCGATTATCTTGAATTTATGGTAGGTTATGACCAAAACAAAGATTTCAATTCCAGGAAGGAATATATTGGTAGGAATTTACCTAAAAAGGCTCCGTCCGTGAAAGTAGAACAGAAACTATATATCATGATGCAATTTGCTATCTTTCACAATGAAGAGTTTAGAGCATTAGTTTACAGAGTATTCCCAGACTTACCCACCGTTGGTTTTTTTAGTCATTGGTTACAGCTCCAAAAGTTGAAGGTGACATTTCCTCATGACCAAAGTAGGCCGTTATATCAAGTTATTGGTGCAATGTATTGGAAATGGTCCAATTTTTAACATGTTTTTAGAAATAGATGTATATAATAGAAAAAAATCTTTAATTATAACTCTTATTTTCAGTTATTAAATAATTATTTATAAGCTGATCAACAGCGACAAAGTTGATGAAACTTAGATGTTATTACGTTATTGTCCAAAGTGTCAATTTTCGGTATATTTCAAAAATGACTATAACTGTATCAATATCATTGCTAGTTTCGAATTTAAGATTTGGTTATGCTTTATTAATTGGTTTTTGTCTTATGTTATACGATAGTTCATGTCTAGGTAATGGTTCTTCACATATTGAATTTTGTAATTTGATGTTACAACTAAATGAACACATGACCGTGGAAGTTCCAAATAAAGACCTTTGATTATAGCAACTACTTCATTTTGTAGGGAATATTGGCTAGTCTGATGGCATAGGGTATCAGTTCTTGAATGTTTGTTTTTGTTGATTAGTACTTGATGCTACGTTGGGCTTACAATAGCTGGGAAATACTTTGACTTACTAAAAATGCGGTATTCAACTTGGAGATTCCACAACTATATTTCCTGAATGCCCGTGATTTACTCTCTCTAATGAGCCTTTAATATATTTGGAGTGTCTGTTATTGAGCATTTTCGTTTTTCATAGTGCAGTATAGTGCCTGTTCGTAAGTCCGTCAA